>NW_007253720.1:158692-178916 GCF_000164805.1 Carlito syrichta | reverse complement strand
CCTGCTGGGCTCTGGCGATCCTTCAGCCTCAGCCTTCCAAGTAGCTGGAACTATAGGCGCACGCTACCATGCCTGGCTAGTTTTTGATTTATTTTATTTTATTTTTTTTGAGTTGAAATCTCACTCTGTTTCCCAGACTGGAGTGCAGTGGCCGCTCCCGCCCACCTCAGCCTCGACCTGCTGGGCTCTGGCGATCCTTCCGCCTCAGCCTTCCAAGTAGCCGGAACTACAGGCATGCACTACCACGCCCGGCCGATTTTTTGATTTATTGTAGAGATGAAGTCTTGCTGCCCAGGCGGGTCTCGAACCCGCGGGCTCAGGCAATCCACTCACCTCAGTCTCCTAAAGGCGTGGGATTATAGGCTGAGCCACCGACCCGGCTTTGATTTATTTTAGAGATGCCCAGGTGGGTCTCGAACCCGCGGGCTCAGGCAATCCTCTTGCCTCAGCCTCCCAAAGAGCTGGAATTACAGACTGAGCCACCGAGCCCGGCCAGTTGGGCATATTTCTAAGAACCTTGTTTGCAGGATTGAAAAGTCAAGTGGGAAAGAGGTATAGAATAAAGAGACTTCACTGATTATGTCTTCTATATACAGAAGCTACGATAGCCGAAACAAGCATGAGATCATTCGCTGCTTGAAAGCTTTTATGAACAACAAGGTGAGATTTTTCTCATTCTCATTCCAACTCCCATCTGGACCCCTGTTCTTCTCTTGGTGAATCCTAAAAATGAACTAGGAATGTGAGGTTCAAGGATTTTTTACTTCCCTTTTATTTTCTTTTGAAGCCAGGATTTATTGAGAGGAAATGCTCCCACAGCAGGAAAGGACCTGAAGTGGTTGCCCCCCTTTTATTTTCATAACAGTTTTTTGTTTTTATTTTTTTTGAGTTGGAGGCTCACTCTGTTGTCCAGGCTGGAGTGCAGTGGTACACTCATAGCTATCGCAGCCTCAACCTGCTGGGTTCAGGCAGTCCTTCCATGTAACTGGAACTACAGGTATGCATCACCACACCCAGCTAATTTTTTGATTTATTGTAGAGACGAGGTCTTACCAAGTTGCCCAGGCTGGTCTTAAACCCCTGGGTTCAGGCATCCCTCCTTCCTCCACCTCCCAAAATACTGGGATTGCAGGCATGAGCCACCACACCCGGCTCATAACTGCTTTTTCGTTGCCATATATACATGCTTCTACGGATGTATTTTCCCAGTTCTAACTTCTGTTTCAGAGGGTAGGCCCAATTTTCCTCCTCTTTCTTCACTTTTTTCCCCCTAATTCTTATATTTCCTGACTTGTAGTTATTGTTTTTGGAAAATTTGCTTTATTCTCTTCTTTTTGTTTGTAATAGTTTTTTGTTTGTTTGTTTTTTGTTTTGAGTTAGAGTCTCACTCTGTTGCCCAGACTGGAGTGCAGTGGCTGCTCCCGGCCACCGTAGCCTCGACTTGCTGGGCTCCGGCAATCCTTCCACCTCAGCCTTCCGAGTAGCCACAATTACAGGCGGCGCACTACCACGCTCAGCTGATTTTTTGATTTTATTGTAGAGATGAGGTCTCGCCTGCCCAGGCGGGTCTCGAACCCACAGGCTCAGACAATCTACTCACCTCAGCCTCCCAAAGGTGTGGGATTACAGGCTGAGCCACCGAACCCGGCTTTGCTTATAATAGTTTTTTTCCATCTAGACTGTTCCTAATTTATAATTTTTTCTTTTTTTTGTCTGTTTAGTAGTTAAATCCATGGAGACCACAGTTATTTGCCTCTGAGTACAAATCATTCTTCTTCACTGTTTAATTTTGTTATAATTAACTTATTCGATTGGATTGGAAGGGTATTAAAAAGAAACATAAAAATCAAAGACTTTTATTCTTGCAAGACATGAAATTCTGTTGTGTCTCCTAGCAGATTATTTTGTTATATTCATCTATACTTAATTATATTGGGAAAAGTTATTTAACCCCTGTCTAGTATACCACAAATTGGGTTTTCTAGTGTACCACAAATTGGGTTTCTTTAACAACATAAATTTATTATCTCACAGTTCTAGGGGCTAGAAGTCAAAAATCAAGGTGTTAGCAGCATTGGCTCCTTCTGAAGGCTGTGTGGGATAATATGTTTTGTGCTGTCTCCTCGCTTCTGGTGTTCTGCTGGCAATCTTTGGCATTCCTTAGCTTGTAGATGCATCAACCTGATCTCTTGTGTATGTTCACTTGGTGTTCTTACTGTTTTCGTATCTGAATCAAAATTTCCTCTTTTTATAAGGATACATTTTGAGGTATTTGGGATTAGGACTTCAACATACGAATTTGAGGGGTCACCCTTCAACCCGTAATAACCCTCAAACTTGTCCCCAGTTGTATGGTATCATCTTTAAGCCTTCTTTCTCTGTTCTTGTCCTACCAGTTTGGAATCAAGACCATGTTGGAGACAGAAGAAGGAATCCTACTACTGGTCAGAGCTATGGATCCTGCTGTTCCCAGCATGATGATTGATGCAGCTAAGCTGCTTTCTGCTCTTTGTATTCTACCACAGCCAGAAGACATGTATGTGACTGAAATTCTTTCTCTTCACCATTCTCAATTTTACCATTTTCTCTTAGTCTAAAGGAAAATTGAGTTGCTTGGGTGTCCTCTTGACCTTAAGTAATAGGTATGATTGTATTTCTTCGCAGAAGTGAATACTGGAGAATTTTACTATTAAAGAATGATTCCTACGTGATAGGCACCATCCTGAGTGTTCTATTTGTTATCAGAGGCACAGCAGGATATCTACAGCTCCATTAATGTCTGCATGGTCTAGAACAAGAGTTTCTTCTTACTGTTTTGTCTTGTTTTTAAATTCATAAGAGACATAACATTGTTTTAAGAATTCAGACATTATAGAAGTATATACAATAAAATTCAACAGCCTCATCATCCCTTTGCCAAATCCTGTTTTGCAGAGATAATCAGTTAATGGCTTAGTATAGTCTCATAGATTTAAACACAAAGAAACATACTGCATTTTCCTGATTCTGTTTTTTTTGTTTTTTGTTTTGAGTTGGAGTCTCACTCTGTCACCCCGGCTGGAGGATGGTGGCACGTTCCTGGCCACTGCAGCCTTGACCTGCCGGGTTCAGGCGATCCTTCAGCCGCAGCCTTCCAAGTAGCTGGAACTACAGGCACGCGCCACCATGCCCGGCTAATTTTGTGACTTATTGTAGAGATGAGGTCTCCCCGAGTCGCGTAGGCTGGTCTCAAACCCGCGGGCTCAGGCAATCCTCTCACCTAGGCCTCCCAAAGTGCTGGGCCTGCATTTCCCTGATTCTAAGACATCTTCTGCCACTCAGCAGATAGAATCTTAGAGTTGAGAAATAAAACTTATGCCTATAAAACCAATTGCATATATAGGATAGATTTTTATTTGACAGTAGATCTTGGACATCCTTCTTTGTCGGTACTTATAGTTCTCCCTTATTAGCTTTAGTCACTGTTTACTATTCCATATGTATGTATGTATGTTCCATAATTTATTTAAGGGTTCTCCCATTGCTAGGTAAATTTTTTTTTTTTCAGTTGGAGTCTCACTGCAATAGCACTCTCACGGTCATCCCAGCGTCTACCTGCTAGGCTCAGGTGATCCTTCTGCCTCAGCCTTTCAAGTAGAGAGAGCTACAGGTGTGTGCTACCACACCTGGCTAATTTTTTTTTAATTGTAGAGATGAGGTCTCACCAAGTTGCTCAGGCTGGTCTTGAACCTATGGGCTCAGGCAGTCCTCTTGTATCGGCCATGCTGGTATTATAGGCTTGAGCCACTGCGCTTCGCCCCCGCCCCCTTTAAAAAAAAAAGTAGATTTCTTCCCCTGTTCTAGGGGATAAGAATAATTTTTATGGCCAGGTGCAGTGACTCACACTTATAATCCCAGCACTTTGGGAGGCAGAGGTGAGAGGATTGCCTGAGTCCAGGGTTTTGAGGTGAGACTGGGCAACTTGGTGAGACTTCCTCTCTACAATAAATAAAAATTAGCCGGGCATGGTGGTGCATGCCTGTGGCTCCAGCTTACTTGGGAGGCTGAGATGGAAGAATCACCTGAGCCCAGCAGGTTGAGGCTGTGGTTGCAATGAGTGTGCCACTGCAGTCCAGCCTGAGCAACAGAGTGAGACTCCAACTCAAAAAAAAAAAAAAAAAAAAAAAAGAATAATTTTTACTATGACAAATGATACTATAATGAACATCCTTATACATATACTTTTTCATGTTTATGCTTATATGTTGGATATATTTCTAAAAGCAGGCCATATGTTTCATGCATAAGAAATTGATTAGTGCTATTATTATTATTATTACTATTTTTTGAGTTGGAGTCTCACTCTGTTGCCCAGACTGGAGTGCAGTGGCCGCTTCCGGCCACCGCAGCCTTGACCTGCTGGCCTCCGGTGATCCTTCCGCCTCAGCTTTCCGAGTAGCCGGAATTACAGGCACGCGCTACCACGCCCAGCTGATTTGTTGATTTATTGTAGAGATGAGGTCTTGCTGCCCAGGCGGGTCTCGAACCCACGGGCTCAGGCAATACACTCACCTCAGCCTCCCAAAGGCGCGGGATTACAGGTTGAGCCACCGAGCCCGGCTGATTAGTGCTGTTATATGTCTCTCCAAAAGTTGTACCGATTTATGCTTCATGAAACAGGGGTCTTAGATTTAGTATTCATGATAGGAGCCTAGGGATGAATTTTGGGGATGCAGTTCTCTGAAGAGATGATCCTTAGCTTTCAGCAGATTCTGGCTTCTACTCTAGGGGTGCTGAGAAGAATAATTGAGCCATCTAGAGAACTGATGATGTCCTATTTCTAACCAACCTGTGCCCCTGTGGTAATCTCCCTGTTAGACATATTTGTGTTAGAGCACCTGGACAGTTCTTTCCCTTTTCTTTCTCTTGGGCAGGAATGAAAGGGTTTTGGAGGCAATGACAGAAAGAGCTGAGATGGATGAGATGGAACGTTTCCAACCACTGCTGGATGGATTAAAAAGTGGGACCTCCATTGCACTCAAGGCATGTATATCCCCTGAAACTGGGCCCAGGAATAGAGTTCAAGATGGAAAAATTTAAGTTCACTTGACCTTTTAATAAAACATGTGGACTGGCTCTCAACTATAAATTTTATATTTCAGCATATGCTCTGAGGGGAAAATGATTAAACCTTCTAAGAAAGCAATGAAAGAACTGTTTAACTCATTATGAGATGGAAAAAAGCCAAGATATCTATTTACAAACTGGGAAAACCCAGGCTTATAATAATATATACTGTCAAATTCTTGAATCATTTAGCGTTTTGAGCTCTCCAGACCTGTGCTCAAACCAAGTCTCATTACTCTAGTACAGAAGTCACTTTTAGAGCCTTTGTAATATCTTCCAGATTACATTTAGGGATCTCAGAATACATGTAAAGAAATAGATTCTTTATTTCCAGGAGTCAGCATTGATATAACTGCTGAATTTGTTATTTTAGGTGGGATGCCTACAGCTGATCAATGCTCTCATCACACCAGCTGAAGAACTTGACTTCCGAGTTCACATCCGAAGTGAACTGATGCGCTTGGGACTACATCAGGTGTTACAGGTATGCTATTACATTTCATTAGAAAGGTTGGGCTGATTCCTTCCTGCTTTTACAGCCCCAGTCATCCCTGTGAGAACTCTGGTTTTCAACTTAAAAGTCAAGTTGAAAGGCTTGGGTTTCTAGTCATGTAGGATACTTTTGGTTTCCCTAACTTCTGCTTTTGTCTACTTTGACTCTGCAGGACCTTCGAGAGATTGAAAATGATGATATGAGAGTACAACTAAATGTGTTTGATGAACAAGGGGAGGAGGATTCCTATGACCTGAAGGGACGACTGGATGACATTCGCATGGAGATGGAATATCCTTTTACTGACTGGGCTCATTTCAGTTGAGACATTTATTGCATTCAGTCACAGATCCCTTTATGGAATGGTTTGGAGGTGGTGAATCAAAAACAGGGCATTAGGCTTATGTATCTTCTTAGTAAATAAGGCAGGTGTCTTTTTCTTGCTGCTAGCTTTATTTAACTCAGCGTGGACCAGGAAAGTAAGGGTGATCTGAGGGTTGTTCAGCATGGAAGCAGCCATCAAAATTAGTGTAAGCTTCCTAGAACATGATAGTTTAGATTACTGAGATGGAGAGCTGGTTTTTAGAGATTTTGGACTGTCAGAGGTAGTAATTTGGTTACCTGTTAATATTTGCCACAAGTGACTTTGAGGCAGTTATCTTTTAGTTTCTATCTACTGTCTGATTTTCTTTCTTTCTTTTTTTTGAGTCAGAGTCTCGCTCTGTCACCTAGGCTAGAGCACAATGGCATGCTCACAGCCACCGCATCCTCAACCTGCTGGGCTCACGTGATCCTTCCACCTCAACCTTCTAAGTAGCTGGAACTATAGGTGCATACCACCCCATCCAGCTAGTTTATTTATTATAGAGACAAGTTCTCACCAAGTTGCCCAAGCTGGTCTTGAACCCCTGGACTCAGGCAGTCCTCTCACCTCCGCCTCCCAAAGTGCTGGGATTATAGGCATGAGGCACCGTGCCTGGCTTAACTGCCTGATTTTCAAGCCAAGTACTAGGAATCTTCTGTTGCTGGGTATAGTACCACCCAACTTACTGGTCCTTTAACTAAAATACATTTTATAGAGCTTAAAGTTTCTGGTGATGTTTATAGGAGGACTAACTATTAGAGTGGAAGTGGCATCTTGCTACTTTTCCCTCCCTAGCTTTTCCAAGAATTGAGCAAGCCTCCTGTCAAACGTAATTTGTGCATATTTGTTTTCCTTAGCCTAGTCCCCTTTTCCACTGACTTTAGTGAAGTCTTTCAGATTCTCTTAAACACAGTGAAGGATTCAAAGGCAGAGCCACACTTCTTGTCCATCCTGCAGCACCTACTGTTGGTCCGAAATGACTATGAGGCCAGGTAAGATGGTTTCCCTGTGGGAAGTTTTGAATTTGAGCCTAAGTGGAGAGATCAAAACCCTTAAATTTAAAGATTGTACTGTAAGGGGAAAAAGAAAAGGCAAAGACCCAGGATTGGATTCATTAGTCACAGATAAAGGAAGTTGTCGGTTGTTTCTTTAATCTAAGTGCAAGGCATTCAGAGTTTGTAAAATGCAATGCCTTTCCACTTTTGGAGGAGAGTGGGTAGGTACGACGAAGATGATAGCAAAGGGAGGTGGCAGTTTAAAATTCTTTCTGATTGCCTGGAAGTAGCAATATAGCAATAGCACTATCTATCGGAGGAAGGGGCAATCTGAATTTTTAAATGGAAAACTGTTGGCGGTAGGAGGCAGATGGGAAGAAGTTTGGGTTATCTGAAGTAGATAGGGTAGCTTATGTGGAAAAAGGAGATTTTTTTTAGCATGGCAGTGATAACTTATGTTAACTTTATGAATAGTTTTGTCCAGATAACTTATCCTCAGTTCTCGTAAGTTATCAAAGCAGGTAACTTTTCTTGGTTCTGAATACTTCTTCAAGTTTTATTTTGATTTTCCTTTGATAACCCTCTCTTGTTTTCTTATAGACCACAATACTATAAGTTGATTGAAGAATGTATTTCCCAGATAATTCTGCACAAGAATGGGGCTGATCCTGACTTCAAGTGCCGGCACCTCCAGATTGATATTGAGGGATTGATTGGTAAGCATATTCTTCTATCTGGTTTCTCAAAACAGTGCTTCTTCCTTCCATTTTACATCTTTCAGTAAAAATTTCAGAGACGGTATCTTCCCATTGTCCAGGTATTTCCATTTTTGTCGTTTCTTAGGTCATAACCAACATCTTTGTTAGGAATATACAGGCCTTTGGTTTATGTTTACATAAATCAAAAACTTTACCTCTTCTCATACACCAATACCTTTTCCTGGTCTCAGAGAGTCAAGAGTATTATTCCTAATCCTTCTTCGTGTCACCCAGCTTGGTTGTCTTACCATGTACTCAGAAATTATATGTTGAACTTCATGGAAAATTTCATTTCTTTGTTTAGTGCAGAACATTAAGGATAATGAAAGTAACCAAAAGGACAGAAGGCTTCCTTGGAAGGGCTTAGATATGAAAGCGGTAGAATAAGAGAATTGACAGTATTACTTACTGATGCTGCTCCTTTACAGATCAAATGATTGATAAAACAAAAGTGGAGAAATCTGAAGCCAGAGCTACAGAGCTGGAAAAAAAGGTGTGTATGAGGGATCAAAAATCTTTTAGGATATATGTCTTTGTCTGAGGGTTACTATTTTTCTGACCTGTGAGACAGTTTTTGTCCATAGTAGTTTGAAAGCATACGGCACCTAATGGTGTAGTTCCTAGGGTAAGTAGTTTCCAGTATAGATTAGTCACTGGAGAACATGATGGGGAGGTGATTATGAGGAGCTAATGGTGGGCTTACACAGTCCTTGGGCTGCTGGACAGTACAAGAAAGACAGATGATACTTTTATATCATAATGATGGCACTCTCAAGTTTGCTTGGCATTTTAGGCCTCTTATCCCTAGAACTATAGGAGCTAGAGTATGTCTGAATTCTGTTTTTCTCTTCAGTTGTTAAGGACTCATATTGTGACTAATAGGTTTTTTATCCTAGAAACCACTGGGATTGTACTACTATGGCTGTCTTGGTTAAATATCTTTAAAATCTTAGTTAAAAGAAAAAAACTATAAAAATAGGAAGACTGAAATGAACTCGGATTCCTGTTTTCTTTAACCTTGATTTTAAGGTCAAAAACATGGTGCTTTTGTCCCCCCCAGACATTGCCTGAGATATGGGTCAGTGAGCACGATAGATTGGCACAAAACAATAAATTATGGGGAATAACACTTATGCTTCTTACTGAGATGAAGAGATTGCTGGGAGCCTGATTTTTTTTTCTTCTTTAGCTGGACTCAGAGTTAACAGCCCGACATGAGCTACAGGTGGAAATGAAAAAGATGGAAAGTGACTTTGAGCAGAAGCTTCAGGATCTTCAGGGAGAAAAAGATGCATTGGATTCTGAAAAGCAACAGATTGCCACAGAGAAACAGGATCTGAAAGTGGAGGTGTCCCAGCTCACAGGAGAGGTAACATCTAAGCAGGGAAAACAGAGTGACCCATAATCTCAGGAGGTAAATGTCTTGGAACAGGAGTTGGTTGTCTCACTTCTAGGGAGGGCTCAGCTACTAATATGTAATCTAGTTAAATGGTGCATGTTTTAAAATCATATACTATCTTTTGTTTTGGAGGTAATACATAAGTCAGAAAATTTGGAAAATGCAGAAAAACATTAAAAATAAGCTAAGTTATTCACAGTACTACCCCAAAATAAAGGTAATAAGTCTTCTAATAAATTTAGAAATAAAAACTGGGCTGGGCTGGATGGCTTAGCCTATAATCCCAGCACTTTGGGAGGCTGAGGCGAGTGGATTGCCCAAGTCCGCGGATTTAAGACCCACCTGGGCAACTTGGCGAGTCCTGTCTCTACAATTAATCAAAAATTGGCCGGGCATGGTAGCGCATGCTGTAGTTTCAGCTACTTGGAAGACTGAGGCAGAAGGATTACCGGAGCCCAGCAGATTGAGGCTGAGGTGGCCGGGAGTGTGCCACTGCACTCCAGGTCTGGGCTACAGTGTGAGACTCCAATTCAAAAAAATAAAAAGTAGCCGGGCTCGGTGGCTCAGCCTGTAATCCCGCGCCTTTGGGAGGCTGAGGTGAGTGGATTGCCTGAGCCCATGGGTTTGAGACCCGCCTGGGCAACTTGGCGAGAACTCATCTCTGCAATAAATCAAAAAACTAGCTGGGTGTGGTAGCGCGTGCCTGTAATTCTGGCTACTCAGAAGGCTGAGGCGGAAGGATCGCCGGATTCCAGCGGGTCGAGGCTGCGGTGGCCAGGAGCGGCCACTGCACTCC
The DNA here is from genome assembly GCF_000164805.1 of Carlito syrichta. NCBI lineage: Eukaryota > Metazoa > Chordata > Mammalia > Primates > Tarsiidae > Carlito > Carlito syrichta. The sequence continues at coordinate 169,005 of NW_007253720.1, read as the reverse complement.
AGTCTGAGCGACAGAGTGAGACTCTAACTCAAAAAAAAAAAAATAATAATAATAATTAAATAAAACTGAACTGTTTTCATATTGACTAATTTATTGTTATTTTAGTTATCTCTGCACCGATTTATCCTTACTCTCTGAAGTAATAAATATTAAATGATCTGTGATATCTGATAACTTGATCATTTATATGGTTATATAACTACCTGTGTAGTACATGCGATAGTTATGTAACTGGAACATTTTATTTTCTTTACCTTTACATATCAAAAGGAGAGTTTGACAGAAAGGTTGGAGTTGTTTTGATACAAAGCTTGCAGAACTAAGAATATGAAGATCTGAATTCTAGTTTGGCTTTGCCGCTAAATAGCAGTGTGACTTTAAATGAATCATGTGATTTGTCTGACTCCTCTCCACGTGTAAAATGAGAAGTTTGGATTAAGTAGTTTCTTCAAGTAGTTTCCCTCCAGCCTTAGTTGTCCCTGAAGTCAAGTGAGAAGTACTCACACTGATGTTGTTTCTGTAGGTTGCCAAGCTGTCAAAGGAACTGGAAGATGCCAAGAAAAAGATGGCTTCCCTCTCTGCAGCAGTTGTTGCTGTAGCCCCTGTTTCTAGTAGTGCTACTGTTCCCCCTGCCCCTCCCTTACCTGGTGACTCTGGCACTGTCATTCCATCACCACCTCCCCCTCTTTTACCAGGGGAGGGTAGCATACCACCCCCACCTCCTCCTCCACCACCTCCCCCTCCTTTGCTTGGAGCTACTGCCATTCCTCCACCCCCTCCTTTACCTGGGAGTGCTGCTATTCCCCCTCCTCCCCCTTTGCTTGTGGGTGGTATTCCTCCACCACCTCCTTTGTCTGGAGGTATTGCCATCCCCCCACCACCTCCTTTGCCTGGAAGTATTGCTGTCCCCCCACCACCTCCTTTGCCTGGAAGTATTGCTGTCCCCCCACCACCTCCTTTGCCTGGAAATATTGCTGTCCCCCCCCCACCTCCTTTGCCTGGGGATGCTGGAATCCCCCCACCCCCCCCTCCTTTGCCTGGAGGGCCAGGAATGCCCCCTCCCCCTCTTCTTGGTGGTCCTGGAATCCCTCCACCCCCTCCATTTCCTGGAGGCCCTGGCATTCCTCCACCTCCACCTGGAATGGGTATGCCTCCACCTCCCCCCTTTGGATTTGGAGTTCCTGCAGCCCCAGTTCTGCCATTTGGGTTAACCCCCAAAAAACTTTATAAGCCAGAAGTACAGCTCCGGAGGCCAAATTGGTCCAAGGTAAGAGTTTCTTTTTCTTCATCAGATCTTAAGAAGCCACTTAAGTTTCCTACTCTGTATTTTGTGCATTGGTGTACTTCCCTTCCTAATAGCTTAAGTTTTTCAATCTTTAAGTTTCATTCATACTTATTTTTAATCAGCAGATATTAGGCACCTTCTGTATGCCAGATGTCACCATGTAGAGCCCTGTGAACCCCGTACTCTGAACTTAATCTTTTTTTTTTTTGAGTTGAAGTCTCACTCCATTGCTCAGACTGGTGTGCAGTGGCACGCTCCTGGCCACCACAGCCTCGACCTGCTGGACACTGGCAATCCTTCCACCTCAGCCTTCCAAGTAACTGGAAATACAGGCGCGTGCTACCATGCCCAGCCAATTTTTGATTTATTGTAGAGATGAGGTCTCGCCAAGTTGCCCCGGGCGGGTCTCAAACCCGCGGGCTCAGGCAATCCACTCACCTCAGCCTCCCAAAGTGCTGGGATTACAGGCTGAGCCACCGAGCTCATCCTGAACGTAATCATAACTGAACTTATACTTAAGGGTTTTTTGCATTTTCTCTGAGGATATGAGTACCATGGTAACACAGAGTTTGATAATAGGCATATCACCAGTCTGCAAACTACTGATAAATATGCTGATTCAAAAGTCATTGATTTATGAATACACTCTCCTACCCTCATTTCCCCGGATGTAAGTTACACAGACCATGTTTGCAAGGCACGGGTATTGTTCCCATGATGTGTTTGAGATGCCTGTGATTCTGAATTAGCCTTTTACTTCCAAAAACCAAGTTGAAATAAAGGAGCTCAAGGATTTGTTCATAAAATGAGCAAGTTTGACACAGTTAGCCAGAGGATGAGAAAAATATAATGTAGAACAAGAGAAGATGTGAAATACATTAAGCCATACTTCTGGAGCTTTAGAGTTAGAGGAGGGTAAGTAGCACAGCTGAATCTAGTTCTTGAAAAATCACCAATAAACAAATAAACGGGAAGTACCATCTCCTAATCCTACTCCAGCTGATTTCTGTCTCAGGTTAGTCTTGCTCTAGTAAGAAATTGCTGACAACGAACCAGCTACCTCTTGCATCATCATCAGTTTTCTAGGATGGAAAACATAGGACCCTGCTTTGTAATTCTTAACACCCTACCTTTATTTACAGTTTGTTGCTGAGGACCTTTCCCAGGACTGCTTCTGGACAAAAGTGAAGGAAGACCGCTTTGAGAACAATGACCTTTTCACCAAACTTAACCTTACCTTCTCTGCCCAGACCAAGAGTGAGTATCTTCCTTCTTAATGCAAAGGTATAGTGTAGGGCTTTAAATAGCCTTCCCATTCCCTTTTTTTCCCTGTGTGAGGGTGGAAAGGGAATGTTGGGTGGAAGAGAGATGAATTTTCCCATTCAGAAGAGGAAAATATGCTTTTGTATTATGGAGTTGCAGAGTTGGGAAAGGGAACTGTTGTTTGTAAGTATTTTGTGTTAGTATAAATTGTGGGATATGAGATTAAAGCGATAAGCTCAGTTTGGGCCAATTTTGATGGTGCTCTTCAACAAATTTTGGCACTGCCTTAAGGTACCATCTGCAGACCTGAGGACTTAAGATTTGGGTAGAGTCTTTAAAAGGTCTGTCTTCAGAAACAAAGAACCATGTGTGATTCCTTTTCTTTCTTCCATTTTTTTCCAATGTCTGATGCTTTCTCCCTCTTGGCTGTTTGCTCCTGCAGCTTCCAAAGGTAAGAATACAAAAAACCTTTTAGTTCGGTCTCTTGAATATTAGAGAAAAAGATGAAATAAGATGTAAAGGAATTGAGACACCAGAGATTGAGGGTTGATTTCATTTTGCTGGTTTTTTTCTGGAGTTCAAAACAACCAGTAGTTTTGGTGTTAACTAACAGGGAAGAAAGTTAAGTTGTTTGTTTAGAAGTGAGGGATGACTTAAGTAATACCTTAAGCACCTTATATTTGTGCTATATTGTACAATTTTCAAAGTGCTTTAACATATATTACCCTATTTGACCTACAAAGAAACCTTTTGAGACAGACAGAGGGTATAATATCTCTATTCTGAACATATATCGTCTCTGAACAGTTAGGTAGCTTTCCCAGGGTTACGTGATCAGGTTCAGGTGTCTCGACTTCTGGTCTGTGTTTTTTATATAAATTCTTTCTTTTCTTTTTTACCTTCATATGTGTCCTTTTATTTTAGAAGAGTTGATCTGCTTTGCCCTCTTTTTTCTTCACTTCCTAATTCTTGTGGTTTTGTGCTGCCTTGTGATAGGGCACTTGTAATTTCCCAAGAGAAACATAGTTTTAAAAAATCTTGTCATGTATATGGACAATTACAGCCTAATAATTTTGTATTTCTGTCTTCTTCCAGCATTTTTGTTTATTTAGAAGTTTATTATATCCCTAGTGACGCCTATAATCTCAGCACTTTTGGAGGCTGAGGTGAGAGGATTGCCTGAGTTTTAGACCAGCCTGGGCAACTTGGTGAGACCTCATCTCTACAATCAAAAAATTTGCCGGGCATGGTGGCACCCTCCTATAGTCCCAGCTACTTGGAAGGTTGAGATAGAAGGATCGCCTAAGCCCAGCAGGTGGAGGCTGCGGTGGCTGTGAGCATACCACTGCACTCCAGCCTGGGTGACAGAGTGAGACTCCAACTCAAAAATTGCAACTTTGAAGCATTTCCTCTCCTCACTTCCCCCCAGTAAATTAGTATGTTTAAAGACAATTATTCTTTTTTTTCCTTAAGTAATCTGGTGGAACCAGGCTGCACTTTGTTCTAAGTAGTCTAACATTGCTTAAGTACCTTTGGTGGCCTACTTGTGTGTGTGTGTGTGTGTCTAGAAGTGTAAGATCATAATGCTCAGACTCATCTTGTTGCCCTGTTATTGAGGGCAAAATGGCCTTTTCCTTTAAGAGAGCTGTCACCTTCCATGCTAAGGTCCAGACTAGGGAATTATTTTTATTCTCCTAGTTAAAAATACTGTGATGGTTACCACTTATACTCTAGTATATCAGTAATGACTAATTGACAGTGAAAGTCTAAAATGATTTTCTGATTTATAAGTTTACAGAAACTATCCCTATGTTGGCCTCTGGCATAAGTTTTTTTCTTGGATCTGAGCTCTGTACTCTGAGTGCCATTGCAAATGTATACTGACTGGGTCCCTTTTCTCCAATCCTTCCTCCCTCCCCATCCTTTCTGTCCCCATCTTTCATCTTTCTTTTTTTTTTTTTAACCAGGGGTCTAACTCTGTTTTTCCAGGCTAGAGTGCAATAGGACAATCACAGTTCACTGCAGCCTCAAACTCTTGGGCTCAAGTGATCCTCCCACCTTAGTCTCCTGAGTAGCTGGGACTACAGGTATGCACCACCACACCAGGCTAATTTTATTTTATTTTATTTTTCTGTAGAAATGAGGCCTTGCTATGTTGCCCAGGTTGGTTTTGAAATCCTGGGCTCAAGCAATCCTCTTGCCTTGGCCTCCCAAAGTGCTGGGATTATAGGTGTGAGCCATTATACCCAGCTCCATCCTTCATCCTTCTTTTGTTCTATGTAGGCATTTGCATTCCTGTTGATTTTAGTTGGGTTTTCTGCAGGTTAGTGGTCTTCCTTGGCATTATATTACCATTTTGAATTGGTATATATAGTAGTATTTAAAAAGTACCCAAGTTGGCTCCCTTTTTCACATGTCAAAAAAAGAACCCCTTAGTAAAAAGGCTTTGGACTTCTTAGAGTTTAGGTTTTTGTCAGGTGAGGAATTTTAAGCTCTCAAAACTTTGGAAATAAACACTCAGAGGCTGGGCACAGTGGCTCACGCCTATAATCTCAGCACTTTTGGAGGCTGAGGTGAGAGGATTGCCTGAGTTTTAGACCAGCCTGGGCAACTTGGTGAGACCTCATCTCTACAATCAAAAAATTTGCCGGGCATGGTGGCACCCTCCTATAGTCCCAGCTACTTGGAAGGTTGAGATAGAAGGATCGCCTAAGCCCAGCAGGTGGAGGCTGCGGTGGCTGTGAGCATACCACTGCACTCCAGCCTGGGTGACAGAGTGAGACTCCAACTCAAAAATAAAAAATAAAAAAAGCACTCAGAGGATCCAGGTCTCCTCAGTATGACAGCAAGGTCTACTTTGCTTCTGGTGCCTTAAATATCTCTAGTACTAGTATTTCAGAAAAAAGACCTTTATTCTTAATTTTTTTTTAAATCAAAGAAGAAACCCCAAATTAAATTTAGAGAAAAAAAGTCAGAAATTGTAAGAATAAAGGAACAGACCAACTCCTGACAAAGAATTCTGCATCTTGGTAATTATATTTATTAGAAGGATTGGAGAAAAATAAAAATACCATTTAGCTTAAGAGTTATTTGCAAAGCAATTCATTTCAGGAGTGGAAGATTTCTTGGGATCATTTCTTAATATCAAAATGTATGCAGGTTTCTCTTTTGAATGTCTTGTACATTTAAAGAGGCAACCGTATGAAGTCTCCTATTTTCCGCATGACACATTCTTTGTGTCAGCCAACTCTAAATGGAAGGGCAACAAGGACAACTCCATCTCCCCGGACAAAGAGCACTGGAATATTCTGCTTCATTGATTTACATATCTCTTCATATGTTTCTTCATCAATTTCTATAGTAGTCACAGTTTCTTCCACATCTCCCAATATCATATTTAAATGTTGATCATAAGCATGTAATCTGCCTCGAAGCTCTCGGTCATTCCTTTTTTTCACATAGATTCGTTCATCCAGGCTGAGCCTGATAAGATCCAAGGGCTTCTCTACAGTGTTAGTAGTTTGTTGCTGTTCCACGTCATCCGCCTGGGTGACAGAGTGAGACTCCAACTCAAAAAAGAAAAAAAAATTAATGATATACTCATTACCACCTTGTAAATATTCTGTCTTCCAAATGAATAAGTACCAATATGGACTAAATAATATAGTTCAAAATAGATTAAATAACTTTTTAATCTAAATACAGATTAAATAACTTTTTGAAGACTATATAGAAAGTGCCAGAGCCAGGGTTCAGGCTCTACACTGTAACTCTTAAGCCGTTACACCTCGGCTTCCCAGAAGTATATATACTTTCCCTAAGAGCCTCTGAAAGCTTAGATTCAGACAAAAGATGCAAGAAAGAGATGTGCTGGCTTAAGCAACCACTTTGTTCATTCAGGCACAAATATCCTTGAATTGGCATTGACTCTTTGAGTACAAAAAAGGGAATGATATTAGATTAGAGAAAGTGAGATACTAGATACTTAGGTCATAAAAGAGAAGGTATGTTCTGATTATAGTATATTCAACTCAGGAATGATATTAGATTAGAGAAAGTGAGATACTAGATACTTAGGTCATAAAAGAGAAGGTATGTTCTGATTATAGTATATTCAACTCAGGCAAAATTAATCTAGTTGGAGAAAGGAGACATGCTTATCTAGTAAAAGTGCTAAGAAGTGCTGCTTAGATGGTTTCAGCCCAGTAGTTGTCACTGTTGATGAGGAAGTTATTTGGACACTAGGTTTTTATCATATTGCATTATTTCCTCTCTTGCTTGCTAAACACATCTCTCTGCTATTTGTTAAACATGCCTATATTTTATTGATATCTAAAACCTTCCATTTACCTACTGGCTCCTCCAATAATGGGCAATTAAGAAAATACCTGCCTCACTCTGCACTCCTGTCTCCTGTAGCTAAAGTCTACAACTACTTAAGGTTCAAAAACAAGAATATATGTGCCTTTTTACTAAGAGAAAAGCTGAGAGACAGGGACTGGTTCTGAAATTTATGCCACAGTTTCTCCTATACGTTATTTCTTTCTTGAGGATTGGTCTTTTTTTTTTTTTTTTTTGAAATCTTTATTTCACATAAATCGGGCATATACTTACCTACTCAGGTAATTTATTTCCTGCCAGGAAATATTTTGAATTTAGATTTGATAAGCAGTGCCATAAAACTTCTAGTCCTTTTTCACTTTCCTTATAGTGATCAACAAGGAGTCTGTTGTCCTAGACTCTTTGCTGATTCTGCTTTTGAATTCCTTAGAAACATGTCCAGTAGTTAAATTCATTTTTTTCATCTCTCTAAAGAAGCATTTTTATTACTGTAGTGGCCTCAGGCAGGTTATTATTTGTATGTACAAGGTAGCTAGGTTTTTACTCTTCATTTCTTCTAATTCATATTCTCTTGTTGATTACATAATCATCAAACTATCACCTTTTGAACCACAGTGTGGTGAGAGATAACTGATGTCTTAAATACAGTAACTTTTCTTTTTAGGTTTATTTCTTCCTTCCAAAAACCTTTTGGATTCGAAAGAACCAGAAAATAGTCATCTTTAGTAGGTGTGCAGTGGACAATATGGAGCATTAGGCTTGTTAAGTATGAGGTGGATTGTGGAACTTCCTGTGAGTATCAGAACAGTTCTCCAACAGTATTTAATGGCAGTAATTTAGAAAGAACTCTGACTGAAAAGTAAAATCTTGACCAAGAACTGAGAATTTCATTAAAAAAAAAATCACAGTATTCTAGTTAATATTTGACTATGTGGGTCCAGTACTGTTGTCCCAGAAGTCAGAACTATTAGCAACAACAGGTAGGTTTACATGTCAGCTGCTCTTACATAACTTTCTTGCTTTAAGCTTCAGGTTTCAACAGGAGCCCCCTTCCCAAAAAAGATCTAAGGGTTGTTTTCTTTTTCCTGTGAGCCTCTTCTATCCACTAGGTGGCACTCACTCAGTTGGAGCTAAGTGAATTTTTTATAGCTTCTGCAGTTTTAACTTAAAAGCAAGATTTTTAAGAGTTTAACCTGCTCCACCTTGTTCAGTGAGTGTCTTGGCAGAAACTTGTCTGTTCCAACAGTTTCTTACTCCACTCAGGTGTATAGGGTTAGGACCAGAGGTACTAGTTAGGCAAGCATTTGTTGGGATTATTGTCTTTTAATTACTTAGCTTCTCTTGGGTTTTGAGTGGGGTCAGACTGTTAGCACAAAGCGATTAGGAATTTCTGGAATATCAGATATAATAGTCCCTTGTGATTGAAAAACATAAATATACCCCTATCACCTGGAGTTACCAGGGGTCCTGCAGATGGAAAAAGTACCACACCTTCTCCAGGTTATCCTCTTCCTGTCAGCAGTGGTATGAAAAAGAAACATAAACTATTCCCTCACATGCCTGTCTATACTATAGCCTTGCTATCGCTGTTTGCTTTGAAGCTACTGGATCAAAACAAACAATAGTATCGTATGCCATTTATCTTGGTTATGTCATTTACCATAGGAAGCCCCATACTCCAGGTCACCCTTCATCTCCCATACTTTAATTACCATAAGGTCCTATGTAGTTCCTATTCCATCTCCTCCCATCCCACCTAAGCTCCTGAAACTTGTTCGCTATGCCCTCTGGAACTCAGGGTCCATTACTGGCAAAATCTTCACGTCTCATCATCTTGACCTTGCTCTAACAGAAACCTAGTTTTCCTTCAATACTATTCCCCCCTCCCTGCATTTTTATTTATTTATTTCTTTAGAGTTGGAGTCTCACTTTGTTGCCCAGACTGAATTGCAGTGGCATGATCATGGCTACTGCAGTCTCAACTTGCTGGGCTCAGGCAGTCCTTCTGCCTTAGCCTGCCTGGTAGCTGGGACTATAGACATGCACCACCATGCCCAGTTTATTTTTTGATTTATTGTAGAAACGAGGTCTTACCATGTTGTCTAGACTGGTCTCGAACTCCTGGGTTCAGGCAATTCTCTTGCCTTTGCCTTGCAAAGTGCTGGTATTACAGGCATGAGCCACCATGCCCTGGCTACTTTCCTATTTGTTCTCTCATGTAGTTGTTTTTCTTTGTAGTCATACACTTTACCCCAGTGGGCTTAGAGGTAGGGTAGATGTCCTTTTTGTTCTTCATTGCCACTTTCAGGTCATTCTACCTTTTTTTTTCTAAAAACCAACAATTTCAAATCTCATGACATCAAATTATATCACCCAGTTTTTTGCTTTGTGCTGTCATCTAACATCCAAGTTACTCCTGATTTCTCAACCAATATAGTGTCTGGTCTCTCTAAATCTCCAATACTACCGCTGGCTTAATACTTAGGAATTTTTATACAAAAGAATCATGATCCTACCAATATTCTGACATTTCAATTTCTTGAATTCTTGCCTGGATCTTGTTTTCTATCCTACCTCACCTATTACCTACTCTGGTTATTACCATATCTGTGGCCCTTCCCTGATCTCAGTTTCATACCACCTATATCCTATCTTTTTACCTGGCTTTCTTTGGTACTCTGACCTCAGAGATCTCCAATCCATTTATTCCTACTACCTTTTCACTATCCTTTATCCCCTTGGTAACTTCACTCTTTCCCTCAGTTAAAATCCTCTGATTAATCATTACAATCCCTCTTCCATTACCTCTCTTTTATTTATTTATTTATTTTTTTTCTGAGTTGGAGTCTCCCTCGGTCACCTAGGCTGGAGTGCAGTGGCACTCTGACAGCCACCGCAACCTTGACCTGCTGGGCTCAGGTGATCCTACCTCAGCGTTCCAAGTAACTGGAATTGCAGGCATGCATCACCACGCCTGGCTAATTTTTTGTAGAGAAGAGGTCTCGCCAAGTTGCCCAGGCTGGTCTTGAACCCATGAGCTCAGACAATCCTCTCACCTCGGCCTCCCAAAATGCTGGGATTATAAGGCTTGAGCCACTGTGCCATTTCTCTTTTATTTTATCATACTTGATTGGCAAAACCACAATCCTGGTTTAATTCCATTGCTCTCTTCACCTTGTACCAGCTGTGCAACTGAAAGTGTCTGGAGAAAACCACACAACTGGCCCTCCTTGATAGCTTTCTTTTCTTGACTCCCAGGACAGCAAACACTTTTACTTTTCTTCTGCCTCATTGGCTTTCTCCTGGCTCTCTTCTGCTCATTTGTGAAGTTGCTTGTCCCCTGTTGCTGTCAGAAAATCATATTTTAAGTGTTTCTTTTTTTTTTTTGAGTTGGAGTCTCACTCTGTCACCCAGACTGGAGTGC
>NW_007253720.1:156690-158672 GCF_000164805.1 Carlito syrichta | reverse complement strand
AACCCGCGGGCTCAGGCAGTCCACTCACCTCAGCCTCCCAAAGGTGCGAGCCACCAATCCATTTAATTTCCTACTCCTAAATGGTTATTTCACAGCTTTTCTGTCCTCAACAGCCTCTTTCATCCTCATTCTCAGTTGAGGGTGTATTCTTTTTACTTTGCTGAGAAAATTGAAGCTATCAGAAGAAGAACTTCCAAAGACTGCCGCCATTACTTTTACCTATTTTCTCTTCCTCTGCTACTGTAGTCCTATCTAAAACCTGTTCCTGGACTAACAAGACATCTTCATGTCCACAAATATATAGAATACACTGGAAATATAAAGTAAAACGATCTCCTCCTCTCCCTCAGAGTGACCTTGTTGTTAACCATACTTTGTATATGGTACTCTAATAAAGAATAGGCAAATCCTTTTCTTCCTTAGTTCAGGTGAGAAAATGTGGTAAATTTTCAAATAGAACTTTACTGGAAAATTGACAAGAGAGTTAAAAATAAAATTAGTGAAGTGTGAGGGTATACACACTTCTCTTTTAGTGCAATCGGTGTGATCGCATATGGTATGTACACTGTTCTGTGTTTCACTGAACCTGTTTCAGCATCTCTTGGTGTCATTACATTCAGATCGGCCTTATTATTTCTAATGGATAGTTGTATCCTGTCATGAATAATACAAATTTATATAACTAATCCTTCATTGAGTATTTTTCAATTTTTATTACAAGAAATGCTGCAGGAAACATTCTTTTAATTTATCTTTGCATACTTTTATTTCTGAATAATAATTTCTTAAAAATAAAACTTCTAGACCCAAGTTTCTAGGTGTAGGATTGTAGCAGTTTACACTTCCACCAAAAATAAGAAATTATCGTATTGTCTGGTGGGGAGAAAGTGATATCTTGTTTTAATCTAATCACTTGTATGATTGCACCAAAGGTTTCCTTCATACCTTTTGACTCTATCTGTGAAATGAGATCAATAAACCTAAAAGATAACTTTCCGTTTTAAACTTCTGTGCTTTTTCCCCCCTTTGCAACAATCTGTCTTTAGTGTTATCCTGTCATCTCAAACTCTTCTTTTGTTTTGACAGCTTTCTAAGTCCTTTTGTTATTTTGTTTTGGTTTGATTTTCATTTTCTTTATTCTGAGCACTGATGGTCAGTTATAAGGAGCTGCTGCTTGCTTAAACCAGTGTTTGGGATTATAGAGCTAAACTGGGGCAGAACTTTAGAATTTTTGTGTGAAGGCTGTGATGTAGTTTCCACGGAAGTCTTACTGGTAGAGATTTAAGAGAAGGTGTCATCAGATAAACTTTTATTCCTTCTAAACTAGGGGAGTTTGGTGCATTTTATCTGCAGCAGTGTGCTCTTCTCCTTTTTGCCACCAGATGGCACATGGATCGCTTCTATTTTAGATGTGTCATTGTTACGTTTGGTAGTGATGCAATCACGTTAGAGCAAGGCAACCTCTGTTCTTTCCAAGTACAGGCTTCTGAGAATACTGCCCTCTACCTGTCAGGAAAGTCATTTGGAGGACTGATCTGCAGTTAAGTTACATAGGAAGATTTGGCTTGCCCTTTTAGGAAAGGGTCTTCTCCTGTTGCAGCTAGTATTTTTTATTGGAGCAATATTAATGTTTTTGGGGGGCTCAGAGGCTGGAAAATTTTTTTTTTTTTTTTTAAGTCTGATAGCTTCATGAAAGCATAGCCTTCCTTTCTAAGGGCTTAAAGAGAGAATTGTATCTTATCAATTGATAGTTCATCATATGCATAATTGTAACCTCATCATATACTCATAATTTCATCTGTCACAGTTTCTGCTGGAAAGCTACTTCAAGCACATAAGTATATTGATAACTAGCCAGAGATACTATACTGAATCCGTTTCTTTCAGGGATTTCCCCTGGCCTAATTTGGGTAGAATATGCTGATGCAAAAAGGTTTTTACAGGCAACTCTTCTGTGTAATTTTTTTTTTTTTTTTTTTTTT
>NW_007253720.1:104213-156590 GCF_000164805.1 Carlito syrichta | reverse complement strand
AGAGATGAGGTCTCGCCGCCCAGGCGGGTCTCGAACCTGTGGGCTCAGGCAATCCACTCAACTCAGCCTCCCAAAGGCGCAGAATTACAGGCTGAGCCACCGAGCCCAGCTGCTGCTCTCTACATTTTTATGACATTTTGATGTCTCTGTCAGAATAGGTATTATACAAATATTATCTCTGTTATCATGGAGGTCATATGAGATCAATTAGGAAACAAACATTTTCTATTGACTGCTAACATTTTAGTGCTACTATTTCAGAGGTGCTTTAAAACTTCTTTTCTTACCATCTTCCCAGCTAGGTCTCAGTATTCATCTTAGGAAGAGTGTGTTGAAGAAGTTCTCTGTGATCAGTGAAGTCGCTGGGAATCACTTAGATTTACTACTGGAGAGGATGGCTGGAGGACAGTAATTAGGGCAGATTTTTGTTCTAGGCTCAGGCTTGTACAATGAAGGTGGAGTTGTGAGAAGCTGAAAGAAGTTGAGGAGGATGAAATGTGTTATACCTGTGCAGACTGTTACTCAAACTTGGATGTTTCCTCACCATAGACACCTGAAGTTGGTAGGGGTCAGAGATGTGCTTAGGAGGAGGAATAGGATAGCCAGCAAGTGTTGGGGCAGACCTAGGGCTTGGGCTGAGCAGAATAGTGATCCAGTGCTCTCTTGCTACATACTGGAGCCCAAAACTGTTGCCTAAAGGGAAACATCCATTTCTGTTAATTCCATGACCTTACCCTCTTTGGGAACTGTTGGGACTGAAATGAGTTTTCAGCTGATGCTGAACCAGTCTCCCTCCAAACGTAGGGTTGTAGACAGGCTAGTTTGCAAGGAGTGCAAGGGTGTCTCCACCACACAGTATTTTCTCTAAGCTTTTCTTTCAGCTTCTCTTTAATCTGTTTTTCTGCATAGGTAACATAGGTAGTTTAGAAGTCAAGATGGTATAAAAAAGTTCATCCATGCTGTCCTTCTCCCTCCCCCACCCGTAGAGATAACCATCTTTATTAACTTCTTGGTAATCCTTTCAGGGTTTTTAAAAGAACAATTATAAGCAAATACTAATATACATTCTTATCCTCTCTTTTCTTACCAAAGGTAAATGCTATCTATAGTCTTCTATAACTTGCTTTATATCCTGAAGATTCTTCATGTCAGTATGCAGAGAGCTTCCTTATTAAAAGAAAAACGCTTTTTAAAAAAATTACTTTTGTAATGAACACAAGGAAAAAGTGAAGATATAATAATGAAATAATCTGATCGTTTTTTAAACAAGTAGCTGCAATAACTCCATCTTAGCATGTATACATGTCCTTTTCTCCCTGAACACTCTATTATGTAATGATGGACTGAAGACTTAGTTATCCATGCCAACTCTGTAAATGTCCAGAAACTTATCCTAGAGCTTACAGCCATTATGGTATGGGGAAGAGACTTGCAAAGTTCTGCTAAGGGACCTTCCAGACCAAGGAGCATGATACTTGAACAGCAGCAGATCTTTGTGTTGTTAGCATAGGGACACTACTTCATAAGGGCCTTCATAGGAAAGGAGTGGCTTACTTCATTTTTTTTCCTTGTTTCTATCTCAGGAGATTAATTGCTGTAGAACTTAGTGTCCTGTAACTGTCCCATGTTTTAGAACTCTAGACCATTGCCTTTGGAGTGACATGGAAGGAAGCTCATGATTTGATGTTTGATGGGGAAAAGCAGGAAACAAGTTATCTACACCCTTATCACAATTTTGTTTTACATTTTTTTTGAACTTTTAATTTTTTTTTCTTTTCTTTTTTTGAGTTGGAGTCTCACTCTTGTCGCCTAGACTGGGGTGCAATGGCATACTCATGGCCACCGCAGCCTTGACCTGCTAGGCTCAGGTGATCCTTCCACCTCAGCCTTCCCAGCAGCTGGAACTACAGGCACGCACCACCATGCCCGTCTAAGGTTTTTGATTTATTGTAGAGATGAAGTCTCGCCAAGTTGCCCAGGTTGGTCTCGAACTCCTGGGCTCAGGCAGTTCTCTAACCTTAGCTTCCCAAAGTGTTAATTTTTTTGGGGGGGGGTTGGAGTCTCACTGTCGCCCAGACTGGAGTGCAGTGGCCGCTCCCGGCCACCGCAGCCTCGACCTGCTGGGCTCCGGCGATCCTTCCGCCTCAGCCTTCCAAGTAGCTGAAACTACAGGCACAAGCTACTACGCCCGGCTATTTTTAAAATTTATTTATTGTAGAGATGAGGTCTCGCCTGCCCAGGCGGGTCTTGAACCCGCGGGCTCAGGCAATCCACTCACCTCAGCCTCCCAAAGCATGGGATTACAGGCTGAGCCACCGAGCGCGGCTTAAATTTTTTATTTTAAAGATGTGGGATGCAATTCAGGGTTATGTATACAAATATTCATTACGAAGTTACCCTTGTTGATGTGGTGGTGTTTTACATTTTTTAAAAATACAGAAGTAGGCCAGGCGCGGTGGTTCAAGCCTATAATCCCAGCACTTTGGGAGACTGAGATGAGGGGATTACCAGAGCCCACAGTGGGTGAACAACCTGGGCAACTTAGTGGGACCTCATCTCCGTAATAAAAAAATTAGCCAGATGTGGTAGCACACACCTGTAGTTCTGGCTACTTAGATGGCTGAGGTGGAAGGATCACCTGAACCCAGCAGGTTGACGTTGGGGTGGCTGTGAGCTGTGAGCATGCCACCACACTTCAGCCTGGGTGATGGAGTGAGTCTCCAACTCCAAAAAAAAAAAGCAGAAGTAAAAGATTAGAAGGGAATATACCAGAATACTATAACAGATTTTTGTTAGGGTACTAGGTTTTTTTTCTTTCAATTTTCCTATAATGTAGGTATGTTATTTTTATGAGAAAGACAAAGGGATTCAAGGAAATTTGCCAGTATCCAGGATGCTTGCTTTCTAGAAGTAATTGGACCTAATATATAATTGTCTGCAAAGCAGAGTATGTACTAGCATCCAATTCTATAGAGCAGGTGACAGCATTCTTTACTTCTAACAATTTCTTTTTGAAAACCCAGATTCCGATATAAAAAGCTTTTTGCTTGTCTCTAAGCTTCCTTGGGCAAGGGAACTCCAGTTATACAACAGTGCATTGGTAACCTCATTTCTGCAAGATAGTGATAGAACCATTCCTTCCTTCTGATCTGACAGTGATCCTAACTCTGTTCTAGGAGTCAGTGATTTCTTCTTTAGGATCTATTGTATTAGGAGATACAACACTCGTGTGTGTGTGTGTGTGTGTGTGTGTGTGTGTGTGTGTGTGTGTGTGTGTGTAAATTTCTCTCAGCAAGGAACTGTCCCCTTTTCTTGTTCTGCTTGCATTTTTCTTTTCAGCCACGGGGTGCGCGCAGTTGAGCTATTTTGGCTCAGGTTCCAGATTGTGAGGTCAGAGACTAGGGATTGGAGGAGAAGATCAGGTGACTTTCCGTAACAGTGATGACCGTCCTGCGCTCCTCTCCACCCCTTCGTCCCCCTTTCCCCACCCTTTCCTGGCTTCCACCTCAGGAACAAAGAAGGGAAAAAAACAGCAGTATGAGGAAAACCAGCAGCTGCCTCTGCAGACTCAGGCTTGGGGGCTGGGTGTTTATTCCATCTGTTCTCTTTGTTCTGCTCTTACCCTGTTACTTCCCCTCCCAATCCTGAATAAAATGAAGGGTATTTCTAGACTCTTTTGTCACTGAGAATGGTTTAGAATTTGCAGTTTACTCAGTATTTGGTGTGGGTGAGACAGAACAGGGATTAAAATAAATCTGGAACACCTAAAAAAAAGATAAAGATACTTGCCTTCTCATTCATTCTTAATTCTAAATGTCTGTTTAATGTCAGATTTGTAATGGGGCTTATCATCTATTACTCCTAATTATTAAAACATTATCTCTATAATGCCTAACTGGTATTATTTTTTATAACTGAGAGATATGAAATAGAGAATTAATATACCCTTTGCTTATTAAGATTTCATGGCAAGAAAATACCACAAAATTGGAGTCCAGATTTGTTGGGCTTAGCATGCAGCACTTAGTGACAGGAAATGACAAGAAGGCAGGTTTTTGATGAGAAACCGGAGATGCTTGCTTCCAGGGACTGTGTCCTGGTTCTGTGCTAGTGCTCCTTGCTTTTCACCATTGATCAGTGTCCTGGTTTCTCCAACAAATAAATTTCAAGGGAAAAAATAAGACGGAGAGTAACATAGATTAAGAGATAATTTAAAAATATGCTTCACAGTGTAGAACTTATTTGGATTTTGATCTGAATAAACTATATAAAACACTTGACATTTGGGACAGCTGGGAATTGGTGTGATTGGTGTTATGGGATTTTTTAAAAAGTCATTATCTTTTAGAGAAGCATAATTGCAGATGATAGATGGGATCTAGAAGTAGGTAGGGGCAGAGGTGAAATAGAAGTGGCCAAGAGTTGATAATTGTTAAAACTGAGTGACGGATACATAAGGGCTAATTACTGTGTTTTGTACAGTTTAGTTTTTAATGAAGGAAAGGAGTTTTATTTCTAGTACCTTAGTTTAAGGTCTTTTCTCCTGCCTGCTAGCCTATTGTTCCCTTGCATAAACCTGTCCTGTCCCGTTGCTGA
Organism: Carlito syrichta; assembly: GCF_000164805.1. NCBI lineage: Eukaryota > Metazoa > Chordata > Mammalia > Primates > Tarsiidae > Carlito > Carlito syrichta. The sequence continues at coordinate 151,994 of NW_007253720.1, read as the reverse complement.
CACACCTGAGTTCTTGCTTAGGGCATTGCCTGTCCTTCCAGTCCCTACCCACTCCACATCTCAGAAACAGGTTTTTGTTAGCACTCCCTAATTGAGTCACCATCCTGGGTGTGCTGGGAAAGTATCTGTGAGAAACTCTGTGACTGTGTTTCTGAATGACCACTTGCCTTGTAAAGTACCTAGATGGTTAACACTACTTTTCTGCTATCCCTTCTGACTTCTGTTTCTTTCTCTCAGTGCCTGGTTCCTGTAGCTTTTATTCTGTCTGGCTTTGTTCTTGTCCTTCAACTTTACCTGTTTCTGCCAGTTTGCCCCATCCCTCCTGAGAGAGCTCTCATATCCACGACAGTCTCATTCCATGAGATTTAGCAGATGAGTGTATGTTTTGGCCAAGAGGTCAGTTATGTGTGGTATCTGACTACCTCTGGGCAGGAATAACTGACCTGCTGTTTTTCCCTTTTGTGATCTGTACCTACTAATTGTTTTAAAGTGCTGAATTTTTCCGTTGTGTATATTACAGCTATGAAGAGTATAAAGCAGGAACCCTCCAAAAGGGCAGCTTCTCATCACATGATTGGACCTTCCTGTCCTCTCCTCTTCCCAGAATTAGAGTCCATGTAGTGTTTAATAGAGTGGACTTAGTGATTCTATTGCTATGTTACCCTCACAGAAAGTTCTTATTGCCTAGGGATGTTATTAAGTGTTTTAATCTTCAAATATTCCTGGGAGACCCAGGATTCTCCTACAAAGGACCCTGTTTCTTCAGAGAGAGCTGTAGTGGTACCAGAGTCCACCTTATTTTTGTAAACTTTCTATTGTGATTCTCATGTGTTTTGTGTGCTGTCATTATCTCACTTTAGGGACATTGGATAAACTGGCATATTTGTGCTGTCTCCTTTAAGTATTGGAAACTATTAGTGACTTGTACCCATAGGTTTTCCAAAATGTTTTTTGCTTTTTCCACCTTTCTCATGTGTTCTCTTTCAGTCATAAGGTAACTTGTCTTACTCAAGGGAGATAGAGCATAAGATAATGAAGGGTATTTTCTATAGGATAGGCACAAATGCCACAGGGTTTATCTTGGGGGGAGCAAGTAATGTTTTGGGTCCTGAGTAAGTAAGTAAGGTTAGGTGGAGTTGCTTTATAGCTCAGCATGAGTCTTCCAGCCCTGCTGATGTAACTGACTTTAGAGCCAGTCTGTGTTCTCAGTGGTGTTTTCCCAAAGTCCTTTTCTCTATCCTACTTACTCACTCCCATCTGCAATTCTTAAGAACTGAGTTTCCAGGATGTCAGGCAACTCCCCACTCCTCCATTTCCTGTTTGTGGTCTTCATTGAGAGAAGCCTGCAACAGGAATTCCTGGGGAAGTGGTGGCTATAGCTGTGGGATTCCGGGGGCCTTTAGCTCATTACTGATTTGGGGGAATCTTGTGCTAGAGAAGGACCTCCCCTTCCGTTCTGTGGGCTATTAGAAACTGTTGATAGTCATAACAAAGCAATAACTAGGACTCAAGACTCTGACTTTGTACCCTGTTGAGAGACTGAAAATTATTTTCCCTTCTTGTGCCTCAATTTCTATTCTTTGAATTTTAGAGTTCAACATAGGCATCAAGAATTGTGACAAAATTGTGTGGATGCTGTGGTATTGATTCTTCTGCAACAGTAATGAACATAAAGTAGGGTCTCTGTGTTGGACGGCAGGGGGTGCCCTTTCCCTTTGCTTTGCTGTCGGGCACTCCCTACTGCATTCAGCCATTTTAGACAGATTGTTTTTGCTTCCCAGCTAACTCCATTTTGTGTTTGTGACGCAGGGGAAAAAAAAGAATTAGGCAGAGGAGGAGTCTGATTGGGGGAGGGAGTGAGACAGGCTGAACTCTGCAGTTGCTCATCAGGGAAATGACTTGCTGCAGACTGCCTGCATCCTGAACAGTCGATGCTGCAAGTCCCTACTAGCTGAGCCAAGAGCAAGACAGTATGTGGTTACTGGACCCCTTCTAACAATAAGAGGGTGCTGGCTTTTGAGACACCAGGCAGGACATCCCTTCTGCCTTATCCAGGCTCTAAACCTGAGTTTAGGTGTTTTTGCTACCAAGATGTTTGAGGTGATATTTTTAATCATAGGATCTGCTAAGAAGAAAAGATGCCTTCAAAAAAAGAAGAAAAGGACCCTTTTCACTCAGTTGTCTGGAACGAGGCAAATGCTCTAATGATTCCAGGGAATGATCTTGACTTTTAAAAAAAACTTTTACTTTTGAAAATGTAAAAAAACAAAATTGCACACACATATAATACATACATACACACACATATATGTAGAGAATAGTATGAAGACCCATGTGTTCACCACCCATTTAAAAAATGTAATCGACTAATGGCCAATCTTGTTTATACCCATATCAGCGTCCTCCTTGCTACCCGTTATTTTAAAGTATATCCTTGTTCACTTTATTTAATTCTTAAGTGGTTTAGGATATGTGTCAAAAAACTAGGACTTTTTTTTTTTTTTTAAAGGTAATTACATTGCCATATCACATCTAAAAAATTCTTTAATATCATTAGATATTTAAGTGTTTAAATTTACCAAATTATCTTATTATAGTTTTTTAAATAGTTAACTCGTTTGAATCAGAGCCAAATAAAGTCCACATATTGCAATTGGTTGATGCCTCTATAGGTTTCCTCTCCAGCTTGTGCTACTCTCTTTTATTTACTTTGCAATTTATTTATTGACTTTATTTAAGAAAGGGTAAAGATTTCTCAGGTTGGGCCTGAGTAGATACAGAGCCAGATTTCCCTTTATAGAGCAGAGCATCATCTTGAGAATTTTCCCCAGATGCTGTTAGAGAGGAGGTTAAGCCTTCAGAAGGAAGGAGAGCTAGACTCTTTCCTCCCAACATGATAGTCTGTTACCCAGTCTTGAGAAAAGATCACATTCTGCTCTCAACAGAGAACATGGTCATGAGCAGACCATGCCCTTTTCTGGGCATTAAAGAAGAGCTTTTAAGCTTTGAAACACTTCATTTGCCCACTGTGTAATAGCTGTATCTCTGTGGTCTTTCTAGATCCTCAGCTGTTTTTCCTAAATACTTTTTTACTTTAGTGGCAGCATTTCTCCTTGATATGACCTAATGAATTAATAGCATTTCTGGACTGTTTTACAGAAAGAAAGTATATAATATTGTGTTCATGTGGGAAGGCATGTAATGAAAATTTCTTTATGGGTTCAGTATTATAGTATCTCCACTCCTCCCCCTGACTTTTTTGTAGATACTTCTCGAGACTGACTTAGATACAAATGATGAGATGAAAGCTCTTGCTTAATGCTCTTTCATCTCTTTCTAAATTGGGTCAGTGACTCTATTCCCTTGCCCTAGGGGAGAGCACAGGTCACAGAAAGGAAGTTTCAGGGTCTGACTTCTTGGCAAGGCTGGCAGGGGACTCATAAAGTCTGGTTCTTGTGGAGTAGATTGGCCCCGTGCCTAGTTTGGAGGCTGTAGTTCCCACTAGCAAAGGATTTAAAATCTGCTGAAGAGGTCAGGGTTGCTTGCAGCTAGAAACATGGACCCTGGCACGCTGCCACTCTTTTTTGCCACAGAGTCAGAAAGGTGATAAGGACCTCGTTTTTACTGTTGTCTGTAGAGTCACAGGTCTTTGCAAATAAGATCTCCTCCTTTCCTTTGTGTTAAGGTGCTGCTTGTACCCACCTCTGTTTTTCTCCTTTATGAATTTTACACAATTTTTTTCTTGTCTTTTTTTTTTTTTGAGTCAGAATCTCACTCTGTTGCCCAGGCTGGAGTACAGTGGCATGCTTACAGCCGCTGTAGCCTCTATCTGCTGGGCTCAGGTGATCCTTCCACCTCAGACTTCCAAGTAGCTGGAAGCACAAGTACAGACCACCATGCCTGGCTAATTTTTAAAGTTATTGTGGAGACAGGATCTCACTGTGTTGCTCAGGCCAGTCTCAAACACCTGGGCTCAGGCATCCTCTTGCTTCTGCCTCCCAAAGTGTTGAGATTACAGGTGTGAGCCACCACACCTGACCACACAATTTTATAAACTGAAATTATTCAGCTCCTGATGTCATTTTTAGTGTGAGGTGTGGTGCAAGGCCTTTGTTCTGGGCTTCCTATCCTTTCTGTGGTGAAAATGGGGGCTGAAACCCAAGCATTGATAAGGTTCTAGGTTTAATGTCTGCATGGTAAGTTAGTGCACCATTCTTATAACAGGCTGAGAAGCCTAATGGGAGCATCCCTGTCTTGACTGCTGGTTGTTGGTGGAGTCCTTTCCAACCCCATATCAAAGCTAGGTTTGGCCTAGCTATCTAAGGAGCTATGCCTGTCTTGCCTTTCTCAGTTTCCTGTGGTTGACAGTTTTTAAAATTTACACAGTTACATTGTCGCATTACGTTAACAAGTCAAACTATTTTAATTTGTTCATATTCCCTTGTAGTCTTTGCCTATGCTGTATGTATGGCGTTTACATGATTGTAATCAGAGATGAGTGTGTGCATATGTGTGTATCTTCGTTTTTCTTCCTTATGTCAGGTTGAAGTATACAAATCAAATGGGTCATTAAATTTTCAAAGAATTAAAAATGAAATTTATGTCCATGTAATCAACATCCAGATAAGGAAGAAGAACATGAATGAGACCTATATACCCTTTGTGTACCCCGCTCCAATTACAACTGATCCCCCACCCTCAACTCAGAGTAATCACTGCCCTGAAGGTTTTTGCCTTCAACTTTTGGTAGATACCCTTTATCAAGGAAATTCCTCTATTCCTAGTGTGCTACAAGTCTTTATGGTGAGTGGATATTGAATTTGGTCAGATTTTTTTGTGCTGTTGAGATGATCATATTAAGTTTTTTCTTTTAATCTGTAATTGGGGCAAAGCATATTAACTGATTTCTGTAACACCAGTCTTAAATTCATAAAATAAAATATAAATCTTATTTGGGCACGATCTGTTATCCTTTTTATTTTACACTTCGTAGTTCAGTTTGCTGTTAGGTTTGCTGTTAGTTGTGCCTATGTTTGTTTATGAGTGAAAATTCCTATGTTCTTTTGATACTGTTCTTTCACATTTTGGTATTGAAGTTATGCTAGTTTCACAACATGAGTTAAGGATTACTTTTTCTATTCTGTGGAAGAATTCTCTTTTTTTGTTTTTGTTTTTGTTTTTTTGAGTTGGAGTCTCACTCTGTCACCCAGACTGGAGTGCAGTGGCCGCTCCTGGCCACCGCAGCCTCGACCTGCTGGCTGGACTCCCGCAATCCTTCCGCTTCAGCCTTCCAAGTAGCTGGAACTACAGGCGCGTGCTACCATGCCCGGCTCATTTTTGATTTATTGTAGAGATGAGGTCTTGCCAAGTTGCCCAGGCGAGTCTTGAACCCGCGGGCTCAGGCAATCCACTCACCTCAGCTCCCAAAAGCGCGGGATTACAGGCTGAGCCACTGAGCCCGGCTTTGTGGAAGAATTCTTACATAAAATTGGAGAAATTATTTATTCCTTGACTGTTTGAAATAATTAACTGGTAAAGTCATCTGGGTCTCCAAGGAAATACCTGACCACTGGTTTCTTTTATGATTATAGGACTGTTTTGGTTTTCTTTTACTGAATAAGTTTGGTAAGTTATATTTTCTAGAAATCTGTCCATTTCATCTAAATTTCCAGATGTATTTTGTATGAAATTATTCATTTTTTTTTAAATTGTAGAGACAAGGTATTACCAGGTTGCCCAGGCTGGTCTCGAATCCCTGGGCTCAGGCAGTCCTCTCACCTCTGTGTCTCAAAATGCTAAGATTACAGGCATGAGTTACCATACCCAGCTGAGATTATTCATCTTAATGCCTGAAGCATATTAAATTCAGTCCTATATTTTCTTCCTGATGTTACTTATGCCTAATCTCTCTCTCTCTCTCTCTCTCGTTATTCAATATTGATCAGTGTCACCAGAGATTTGTTGAATTTACTAATTTAAAAAATAAAACAGAAATAATTGAATCCCTCTGTTACAGATTTCATTCATTTCTGCACTTTTCTGTATCTTTAAATTTTCCCTTTTTCTTTTATTTCTTTCTTTCTTTTTTTTTTTTTTTTGAGTCAGAGCCTCATTGTCACCCAGGCTGGAGTGCAATGGCACACTCACGGCCATCTCAGCCTTGGCCTGCTAGGCTCAGGTGATCCTTCCACCTCAACCTTCTAAATAGCTGGAATCACAGGCACATGCCACCATGCCCAGCTAATTTTTTGATTTATTGTAGAGACGAGGTTTCGTCAAGTTGCCCAGGCTGGTCTTGAACCCCTGGACCCAGGCAATCCTCTCGCCTCCACCTCTCAAAGTGCTGGGATTACAGGCTTAAATTTTTCTTTTGGTTTATTTTTATTGTTTTTATTCTAAGTGTTTAAAATGAATACCTAACTCTTCAGTTTTCAGTCTGTTTTTACACTCATATATGCATTTGAGACTGGTTTCTGTTTATTGTTTTAGGTGTACCCTTTAGACTTAATAGGAAGTGGATGAGATTGCTGGGGCTCCCATGAAAGAGAGGATTACAGACTGGGTGGCTTCAACAACAGAAGTGTATTTCTCACAGTCTGGAGACTGAAAGTCCAAGATCGAGGTGTTAGTTAGCTTTAGTTTCTTCTGAGGCCTCTCTCCTTGGCTCGCAGATGGCTACCTACTTTCTGTGTCCTCACATGTATACACATTCCTGATATCTCCTTGTGTGTCCACATTTCTTCCTTCTTATAAAGACACCAATCCACATTGCATTAGTCTCCGCTCTCTTAGCCTTATTTTTAATGTAATTACCTCTTTAATGACCATATCTTCAAATTGAGTCACATTCCATAAGTATGACAGGGTTGGGTCTTCAACATATGAATTTTAGGAGGACAAAGTTCAGTCCATAACTGAAGGCATTTTTATTATCATTCAGACCAGCATAATTTTCTGATTTCCATTATGATTTCTTTTCATGGGTTACTTAGAAGTGCTTTTCATATTGGGAGTGTATTTGTTTCCTATTACTGCTATAACAGATTACCATAAATTTAGTGATTTAAAACAGTACAAATTTATTCTTACAATTCTGGAGGCCAGAAGTCTTAAAAATCAAGATGTTGGCAGAACTATGTTCTCTCTGGGGGCTCTAAAGTAGAATCTGTGTCCTTGCCTTTTCCAGGTTCTAGAGGCTGCTTGCATTCCTTGGCTTCTGGCCCCTTCCTCAGTCTCTAAAGCCAGCAGCATAACATCTTCAAATATTTTTCTCTTACCTCTGCTTCTGTGATCACATCTTCTCTCTGATCCTCCTATTTCCGTCTTATAAGAATCCTTGTGATTATATTGGGTATACCTAGATAATCCAGAATAATCCGCTCATCTTAAGGTCTTTAACCACACCTGCTAAGTTCCCTTCACACAGATTGAAGGTTGTTCAACATTCAGAGATCTGGGAATTAGAATATGTGCATCTTTGGAGGATCATTCTATCTACCACATGGAGTTTTCAGGATTTTTTTGTATTTCTCATTTCTAGCTCATTGCATTATGGTAGTGCTCTTGTGATTTTAGTCTTTAGAGATTTGTAGAGTCTTGCTTATGACTCAGACTATTGTTAAATATTGTAATGTTCTATGTGTACTTGAACTTGTATGTTGTCTTAAGATAGTGAATTGCTCTGTATATCTTCATTTGTTTCTATTTGGTTAATTGTGTTGTTTATATGGTCTGTATTCTTATATTGATTGTTTTATCAGTTACTGAGAAAAGTAGTTAAAACGTCCTACTTTATGGAGTTGACATTGTAGTTTTGTCAGGTCTTACTTTATTTTTTTGTAGTGACACAATTTCAGACTTTTCCTTAAAAGATGTCCTGCATTTATTTTACCACATTCCTCAAATGTTGACATTTTACATTTGCCTTATCCTCTTTCTGTGTCCATATGTGTATCATTTTTTATGAACTATTTGAGGTTAATTATAGACATGTTGCAGAGATGTTGCCTCTTTATTCTAATTCTTCAGTGTGTATTTTCTAATTACAGCCCCATAAACACCATATGGTCATCAAAATAAGGAAATTAGCATAAATGCAATACTATTATTTAATCTACAGACTCTCCTCAGATTTTGTTGTCATAATAATGTCCTTTATAGAAAAAATTCTGGATCATGCCCTGTATTCAGTTGTCGTGTATCTTTAGTCTCATTTAATTGGGAACAGTTCCTGTTATGGTCACCTGCAAAGGCAGATAGACCATCCCCCCAACTCAAAATTTGATTTCAATGTCAGGACTGAGGCTGCTACATATACACCAAGAGAGTGTCAAAGGGTTTATTAGCTTACATGATTGAGGTCCACGGGAAACAGGGCAATCCTCTTAAGCAGATCCGAAAATGGCTTTAGAGAGCAAGGAAAAGAAACTGGCCTGGGTTTTTATTGTGGTTAGGGGGTGAGGCTAGGGTAAGAGTTCCTGCACAAGGGCAGACTTTGCTTGATTTGGATCTCCTGCTGGTGCTAAAGGAAGGGGTATATAGACTCTCCTATCAGCTTGTCCAGATGTGGGACACAAGCAATACTATTATTTAATCTACAGACTCTCCTCAGATTTTGTTAATTGTCACAATGTCCTTTATAGAAGAACTTCGGATCATGCCCTGTATTCAGTTGCCATGTATCTTTAGTCTCGTTTAATTGGGAACAGTTAGGATTAACATGTCAGCAGTCAAATATCAAGACAGTTTTTGAGTCTTTATCTTTTATGTTCATGGCCTTAATGTGAAGGATTAGTTTAGATTTGACTACTGTGTCTTCATGATTAGATCCAGGTAATATGAGGGGAAAACCATAAAAACCCTGAAATTATTTTTTGTAGGGTGAGCTTCCCCCTCTAGGTGAGTGTTCTAGGAATCCATCAACATCAGTGTACCAGCTAGTGTTGTTGTGAGAGGCTGCATTCAGCTTCAGTAAATTTATTTAGGAGATTCTTTCAACAGGTTTGCCCATGTCATGATGGGTGATTTACGAGTGCGCACCTGCCCACACTACACTGAGTGTCAGCAGTTTTGGACATAAAAACGGCACATCCCCTGTGCCCCATTCTCCCTATTCACCTGATCTCACCCTGAGTGACTTTTTGTTTGTTTCCCCTGTGATAAAAGCCCTCAAAGGGAAATGTTTGCCAATGTGGAAGAGATGAAACAAAAAACATAGAAGCATTTAAAAGGCATCAAAATTGGCAAGTTCAAAAACTGTTTTGAGTAGTGGAAGAAGAGTCTCAATAGGTGTATTCCATCAAATGGAGAATGCTTTGAAGGTGACTGAAGTTTAAGCATGTTAGAATAAATACACAATTTTTTATAAATAAATTCCATTGCGGGGGCCCTATAGAACATTTTGGTGCTTTATATATCTGAAGATAATGTTATTAGGTTGCATACAAATTCAAAAACCTTACATTTTCCTGGTGATCTAAAACTTTTTATTATTATAGAGGGTCCATCTTTTTCTACTCTACTGCTTTCTGTTGAGGGTAAGATAATATTTGCCTGATACTAATGCAGTTTCAGCAACTTCTTTTAGTTACAATTTGCCTGTTATAACTTTATACTTTTTCATCCCTTCTGCTTCATCCAGTCTTTCTGTATCCTTGTTCCAGATGTTTCTCTTATAAACAGCATATACTTGCATTCTTTTTTTTTTAATTGCAGAGACAAGGTCCCGAACCCCTGGGCTTAAGCAGCCCTCTCATTTCTGCCTTCCAATATGCTGGGATTACAGGCATGGCCACCGCACCTGGTATATTCTTTTTTTTAAATCCAGGTGACAATATTTTTTTGTTTGTTTGTTTTTAAGTGGGAGTCTCACTCCGTTGCCCAACATTAGCCTTTTTTTTGAGTTGGAGTCTCACTTTGTTGCCCAGGCTGGAGTGCAGTGGCATGCTCACGGCCACTGCAGCCTTGACTTATTGGACTCAGGCGATCCTTCCGCCTCAACCTTCTAAGTAGCTGGAACTACAGGCACGTGCCACCATGCCTAGCTAATTTTTTTGGTTTATCGTAGAGATGAGGTCTCACCAAGATGCCCAGGCTGGTCTCGAACCCTTGGGCTCAGGCAATCCTCTCACCTTGGCCTCCCAAAATGTTGGGATTATAGGCGTGAGCCGGAGCCACTGTGCCCGACCCAATATTAGTCTTAACTGGAAAATGTTGTCTGTTTGTGTTTAACATAATTCTTGAAATCTTGAGGTTTAAATCTGTCTTATTTTGTGCTTTCTATATATCCCATTTGTTGCATGTCACGTGTAGATTTTTTTCCTGCCAAAATATATTTTTGTTTCTGTTGTGATTTCTTACCTGACTCCAGAGTTATTTGGATATTTGCTCAATATCCAAAAGTTGGGGATTTGTGGTTATCTTTTTACTGCTTTCTAGCTTAATAGTACTGTAGTCAGACATCATGGTTTGAATGATTTCTGTCCTTTGAAATTTGTTGAGGCTGGTGGTATGGTAAATTTTGGTAAATATGTTATTTACAATGAAAAAAATGTGTAAGTTGACATTGTGGGTGCATTGTTCTGTCCTTAATTAAGTCAGGTTTGTTAGATGTGTTCTAGATTTTTTATATCCTTTCCAAGTTTTTGTCTGCTTATTTTACTAGTTGTTATATAAAGAGTATCAATTCTTCCACTGTGGTTATGGATTTGTTCTTTTCTTCCTTTAGTTCAGTAAATTTTTACTTTGTATATTTTAGAACTAAACTAATTGTATGTATTTAGACTTAGAATTATTATATATTATGGATTGACCCTTTGTCATTATGAGATATGAACTCATGACAATTATTGGAGATTGCATCTGTCTAATATTAGTATAGCTACACTAGCTTTCTCTGGGTTATTGTTTCTTTTGATTAGTATATCTTCTTCCACGATTTTACCCTTAAGATATCTGAGTCTTTATTTAGAGTTCATCCCTTGTAAACAGAACATATGTTTAGTGAGTGTGTTTTGTTAATCTATTCTGATAGTTTTAGTCTTTTCATGTACTTAATCCATTTGAGTTGATTTATACCATATTTCTGTTTGTTTTCCGTTTGAGTTTCCTGGTTTGTTGCCTTTGTATGGATTAATTTAAAACTTTTTAAAAGTTATTTCTCATTTCCCTTATTAATTATACATCTTTTTACTGTTTCTAGTAAATATCTTAGAAATTACAATATGCAGTCGGGCTCGGTGGCTCAGCCTGTAATCCCACGCTTTGGGAGGCTGAGGTGAGTGGATTGCCTGAGCCCGCGGGTTCGAGACCTGCCTGGGCAACTTGGTGAGACCTCATCAAAAAATTAGCTGGGCATGGTAGTGCACGCCTGTAGTTCCAGCTACTTGGAAGGCTGAGACGGAAGGATCGCTGGAGCCCAGCAGGTCGAGGCTGCAGTGACCGGGAGCAGTCACTGCACTCCAGTCTGGGCTATAGAGTGAGACTCCAACTCAAAAAAAAAAAGAAATTACAACATGCATGCTTGACTTATTACAGTCTAATACATATTAGAATTTTACCATCCTCCAGATAATGCTACAACTGCACAACATTTTAACTTTATTGCATATCTTCCCTTTGAGCTATTGATGTCATGCATTTTAATTCTACATGTTTTAAACTCCACAAACATTTTTAACCTTATTATTTTGTACTGTCATTATTCACTTAAAAACACTTTTCTAGGCTGGGTGTGTGGTGGCTCATGCCTGTAATTCCAGCACTCGGGGAGGCTAAGGCAGGAAGATCGCTTGACTCCAGGAATTCAAGACCAGCTTGGACAACATAGTGAGACCTGGTCTCTACAAAAATAAAAAAATTAGTCAGGTATGATAACACACACCGGTAGTTCCTGCTACTCAAGAGGTTAAGGTAGAAGGATTACTTGAACCGAGGAGATCAAGGTTGTGGAATACCACTGGCACTGCACTCCAGCCTAGACAACAGAGTGAGACTCCAACTCAAAAAAACAAACCAAAAAAAAACCCCAAAAGCAAAACAACTTCCTCATGTTTTTTCTTCCTGTCTGCATTTTTGTATTTCCTTTTAGTGTAATTTTTCTTCTGCCTGAGTAAATACTCTCTTTAGTATTTATTTTAGTTTAGGTCTGCAGGTAAAGAATTCTGTTTTTGTCTGGATATGTCTATTTCACCTATTTTTTTAGTTTTTTTTGTTAAGAATTCTCATTGTTGTTCATTTGAAGGTAATATGTTCCATCCTCTGCTACTTTAAGTATTTTTTTATTCCTATTTTTGGCAGTTTCACCGTGATGATGTACCATGGTGTCTTTTCTTTGTTTTTATGTTTGAGGTTCTCTGAGTATCTTGATTCTGTGGGCTGAAGTCTTTCATCACTTTTGGAAACTTCAAGGTTGTTTTCCCTGCAAATACTGTTTCTGTCCAATTCTTTCTTCTCTTTTTGAGTTTCTAATTATACATATGTTGGACCTTTGGACGTTTTCACTGTATTGCACATGTTTGTTACACTCTTTTCATTCTCACCATTTAAAAAAATCTCTGATTTTAATTTGGATCTTTTTTCATATCTTCCAGTTCAGTAAGTAGCTTCTACTTTTTCTGTTAAACCTATCTATCGAACTCTTAATTTCAGTTATAACAGTTTTTATTTGTAGATGATCGATTGATTTAAAAATAAACTTCTATTCTCTTGTGAACTTTTCCATCTTCATTCGTCATCTATTGTTATTTCCTCCTCTATATTCTTTTTTATTTTAATTTATTTTGTTTTTTGAGTCAGGGTCTTACTCTTATGCCCAAGCTGGAGTACAGTGGCACAATCACAGCTCACCACAGCCTCGACCTCCTGACCTCGACCTCCTGGCTCAGGCTTCCAAGTGCTGGAACTACAGGCATGTGCCACCACACACAGCTAAATTTTTTTTGCGTTGGAGTCACACTCCGTCGCCCAGACTGGAGTGCAGTGGCACGCTCCCGGCCACCACAGCCTCAACCTGCTGGACTCCGGCAATCCTTCCGCCTCAGCCTTCCGAGTAGCCAGAATTACAGGCATACGCTACCACGCCTGGCTGATTTTTATTTATTTATTTATTTATTGTAGAGATGAGGTCTCTCCAAGTTGCCCAGGCGGGTCTCGAACCCGTAGGCTCAGGCAATCCACTTACCTCAGCCTTCCAAAGTGCTGGGATTACAGGCTGAGCCACTGAGCCTGGCCAAATTTTTTTTTTTTTAATTAATCAATATTTTTTATTATGGTTTTGTGGGGTACAATTAAGGGTTAGGTGTACAATTACGTTTCATTCAGGCACCCTGTTGATAAGAGGTGTTTTCCCATCCCCAGACAGATATTTGCTACTGTTAATCCCATCCCCCCCCCCAATTTTTTTTTTTTTTAAGACATAGTCTTGATATGTTGCCCAGGCTGATATCAAACTCCTGGGCTCAAGTGACCCTTCCTCCTCCACCTTCCAAAGTACTGGGATTGCAGGCATGAGCCATTGCACTTAACCCCCTTTATATTCTTGAATATGTTAACCATAGTTATTTTAAAGTCCTTGTTGGCTAACTCTAATATATGGGTTGTGTATGAATGTGTTCCTATTTGTTCCCTTGAACTTTGGGCAAATAATTCTTTTTGGCATGCCAAGTAATTTTGATTTAATGCCCAGGCATTGCATATAAAAAATTGTGGAAACTCCTGATGTTGCCTTTCTCTGGAAAGAGAGTTCACACTTTCCTCTCTAGACAGATAATAATGGAGGCTGATCATGTTAATCCAGTCAGAAACTGAGCTGTGCTAAGGCTTGGTTGTGGTTTTGGAAAGCCTGATATACTTCTGATTCACCCTTTTCCTAGAATGTTGTCTTTCTGGGGCTTTCACCTATAAGTCTGTTATGTTCAACTTTACTCTGAGGATATAAATTTTTGGCTTCCTAGCTTTATGAGGACAGAATCTTATATGAGACTTTCTACTTTGAGTAGTACCGGATATTGGGTAAATGGGTATTGGAACAGTGCTCCAATGTTTTGCTTACCTTTTTGGAGCAGTTGGGCACCATCTTGTCAACTATTCCATGCTTTCACACACTAGAATTTTTAGGTATTTTCCATGACACAGTTGGTCTCATTACTAGAAATAGAAATTCTCATTTTTTCTTACATTTTGTATGATTATTTCTACCACATTGAAAAATTTAAATGTTATATAGTCATATCAGTTCATGATATGCTTTATACCATCTTGATTTTGTATTATACTTGAGAAAGTTTTCATTTATTCAAAATTGTATTGTATTTCTATTTTTTACATTTCAGTGTTTAATATATCAGGAATTAATTTTTGTGAATATCATAAAGTTTAGGATCTAACTACTTTTCTTCAAAATGGGGAGCCAGTTTTTCCTATACTATTGATTAGACCAGGAGTCAACAAATTATGCCCAGCCTATTTTGTTAATCAAGTGTTATTGAAACACAGCCATATCATTCTACTAATCATTGTCAATAACTACTTTCATATTACACCTATAGAGTTGAGTAGTTGTAACAGAAACTGTGTGGCCCCAAAAAACCTAACATATTTGCTGTCTGGTCATTTAAGAAAATGTTTACCAGCCCTTGGATTAAATCATCCTTTTCTCATTGATCTGAGTTGCTATTTTAGTATATACTAAATGTGTCTTACCTATTTCTGGAATTTCTTCTGGCTTTTTATTCACTTAATGTGTTCTCTCAGTATCACTTTGATATAAAAATTGTTGTAGCTTTGCACTGCTTTATTTTATTGACCTTGAAGATACAATTTATTTAGTCAGGTTTACCGAGGTATAATTTACCTTTTTTATGTGACAGTTATATGAATTCTGACAAATGTATGCAGCCATGTAACCACCACAGTAACTTCATAAAGTTTCTTCATATCCATTTGTCAGTCCCCCTCCTTATGGCCAGACCCTGGCATACTAATGATGTTTTCTGATCTCATAGTTTTGTATTTTCCAAAATGTCGTATAAATATAATCATATGCTAAGTAGCCTTTTGAGTCTATATTCTTTCATTTAGTGAAATGTATTTGAGATTTATCCAGGTCGTTGTACACATGTTCATTCTTTTTTATTGCTGAGTGATAGTCCATTGTATTCATTCACTAGTTAGTGGACACTTGGGTTGTTTCTAGTTTTTGGCAATTATGAATAAAACCAATAGAAGCATTTGCATACAGTATTTAGCCTAAGCATACATATTTTCATTTTTGGGGTAAACATCTAGGAATGAATTGTTGGGTCATATAGTATAGCAAATGTATATTTAACTCTATAAGAAACTACCTAAACTGTTTCCCAATGTGACTGTACCTTTTTTCATCTCCACTAGCAATATATGAAAGTTGTACATGCTTTGTATCCTTACCGGCACTTAGTATCATCAGTTTTGTTTTTCATTCTTAATGTTAGTGATTTTAATAGATTTTAGTTTTAATTCCTACTTAATTTTATTCTAGTACTTACGTTTAATGACTTGATGTTGAGCATCTTTTCCTGTGCTTACTTACCATCTGTATATCTTTGTTGGTAAAATGTCTTTCCAAATCTTCTGTCCACTTAAAAAAATTGGGATCTTATGATTGAGTCATATTTCTTTTTATATGTTCTGGATACTAGTCCTTTCAGATAAGTGCTTTGTAGATATTTTCTTGTCTTTTTAAAAATTTTTACTTTTGTGTTGGAGTGTCACTCTGACACCCAGGCTGAGGTGCGGTGGCACGCTCATGGCTACGGCAGCCTCTACCTGCTGGGCTCAGGCGATCCTTCCATCTCAGCTTTCCAAGTAGCTGGAACTACAGGTGCACACCACCATGCCTGGCTAATTTTTATTTTATTTTATTGTGGAGATGAGATCTCACCAAGTTGCTCAGGCTGTTCTTGAATTCCTGGGCTCAGGCAATGTTTCTGCCCCTGCCTCCCAGAGTGCTGGGATTGTAGATATGAGCCACCATCCCTGACCTATAGCTTGCCTTTTTGTCTCTTAACAATGTCTTGTGAAGAGCAGAAGTTCTTAATTTTGATGAAGTTTATTATATCAATTTTAGTTTTTATGTTTTGTATTATTTTTTATTGCGTAAAATTTCACTACAGATTCAGTGACTTAAAACAACATAGATTTATTATCTCATAATTTCCATGGGTCTGTTAAATTAGTTGGATCCTTTGTTCAAGGTCACATGAGGCTCATAATCAAGATTCCAGGTGGGTTGCGTTACTTTCTGGAGCTCAGTGTCCTATTCCAAGCTCATGTGGTGTTTGGCTGAATTTAGTTGCTGTGGTTGTAGGTTTCCATTTTCTTGCTAGCCATCAGCTAGGGTTATTCTCAGCTCCTTGGAGGCCTTATTCACCATTTTCCTACTTCATAAGCTCCTTCACAACATGGCAGTTCAGTTTTTTCAAGGACTATAGGAGAATGTCTGCTGCAACTTTGGATCTCTCCAACTTCTCTTGTCTCTGACCTCCAAACCCTCATTTAAAAGTGCTCATCATACTGGTTGGACCCATCCATACTCAGGGGGAAGGGTTTTACAGGCATCTTACACTAGGAGTAAGGAAACTTGGAGGCCAGTGATTCTGACTACCACGTGGTGTGTATTTTTTTGTGTCTTATCTGAGAAATAGTCCTACTCTAAAGCTGTGAAGGTTGTCCCCTGTTCTCTTCCAAAATACATAATCCCATTTTTGTGCATTTACAGATGTCCCTCATTATAAGTTGAAAATTTCATAAGTTGACATGCTCAGAACACTTATATTAGCCTATAGTTGGGCGAAATCATCTAACACAAAGCCTATTTTATTTTAAATTTAATAAAGAATTTTGAGTCAAAATTCGAAATACAGTTTCTACTGAATGCATATTGCTTTTGTACCACCGTAAAGTCGAAAAATCATTAAGTCAGGTCTACGACTGTACCACCCTGAACATACCAGATCTCTTCTTATCTCAGAAGCTAAGTAGGGTCCAAAAAATCATTAAGTTGAGTCACCTTAAGTTAAGGACCATCCATATTCAGAAAATTGTCCCAACTATTGCCACTATATAATTTTAGAACATTTTCATCACACTTATAAGAAACCCTGAATCTACTAGCAGTCACTCCCTACTTCCCATTATACCCAACTTGGCAACTACTAATCTACTTTCTGTCTCTATGGATTTTCCTGTCATGGACATTTTGTATCAGTGTAATCATACAACATGTGCCCTTTGTAGCTGGCTTCTTTTACTAATCATGTCTGCAAGGTTCATTTATGTTGTAGAATGTGTCAACACATCATTCTTTTTAATGGCTGAATAATATTATGTAATACCACATCTTGTTTTTCCATTCATCAGTTGATGGATATTTTGGTTGTTTCTCCTTTTTTGGCTATTATGAATGATGCTGCTATGAACATTTTCTTTTTTTTAAAAATTTTTTAAATTAAAAATTTTTTTTTTTTGAATTGGAGTCTCACTCTGTCGCCCAGACTGGAGTGCAGTGGCCGCTCCCGGGCCACCGCAGCCTCGGCTTGCTGGGCTCCGGGGATCCTTCCGCCTCAGCCTTCCGAGTAGCCGGAATTACAGGCGCGTGCTACCATGCCCGGCTGATTTTTTAATTTTATTTTAGAGATGAGGTCTCGCCTGCCCAGGCGGGTCTCAAACCTGCGGGCTTGGGCAATCCAAAGGTGCAGGATTACAGGCTGAGCCACTGAGCTCGGCTGAACATTTTTTTTTTAACTAAACTGTATGAGATAAAATATTAACATTGTGGCCCTTTACCCCTAAATTCTTCTAAATAAATTATCTAAATACAAAGACAATCACTTATAACCACAGTGTAGTTATCACATATAAGAAACTTGTCATTGCTATAATACTGTAATCAATGACAAGTTTCTTATATGTGATAATTATATTTATTTGTCATTGATATACTTTTAATACAATCCATATTCAAATTTCACCAATTTGAACAGCATTTTAAAATATGTTAGACAATTAACAGTTTTTTTTTTAAGGTAATATTCATACAACATAAAATTAACCATTTTTAAGTGAACTATTCAGTGGCATTTGGCACACTCGCAGTGTTGTACAGCTATCACAACTATCTAGTTCTAGAACACCCCAAAAAAGAAATCCTGTACCCATTAGGCACTTGCTCCCCATTCCTCCCTCCCTCCAACCCCTGACAATCATCTATCTGTATATGTCTCTGTAGATTTACCTATTCTGGATATTTCATATAAGTGAAATCATATGATATGTGTCTTTTCTGCCAGGCTTCTTTCACTTAGCATGATGTTTTTGAGATTTATCTACAGTATAGTGTGTTATCAGCAGTTTATTACTTTTTATGGCAGAATAAATTTCCATTGTATATGAACCAATCAGTTGTACATTTAAGTTATTTCAACCTTTTGTCTATTGTGAATAGTGCTGCTATGAACGTGCATGTACGTTGTATTCATATGAGTACCTGTTTTCAGTTTTCGAGGGTATATGTCTAGGAGTGGATTTGCTAGGTCATGTGGTAATTCTATTTTAATAAATGTGTTTAATCGGATGTGAAGATATGTTGAATCTATAGATCAACTTGGGGAAAATATGCATCTTTCAATGTTGAATCTTATATTCTATTAACACAGTATATCTTTATATAGGTTTTTAATTTCTCTCATCAGTGTTTTGTAATTTTTAGCATACAAATTTTGTTCATATAGCTTACATGTTTATTTATTTCTCTTCTTTTTTGTACTTTTGTTTATGGTACTTTTCTATTTTTAGTTCATTTCTTTTCCATACAAATAAATATAATTTAGAGTGTAGTAAGAGCAAACATCTTTACCTTGTTTCTGGTTCTAGGGGCTAACCACTCAGTCTTTTACCATTAAGGATAAAATTAGCTGTACATTTTTCATAGGTGCACTTTATCAGGTTGAGGAAGTTCTCTTTAATTCCAAGTTTGCCTATAGTTTTTATCATGAATGGATTTTAAATTTTGTCAAATGATGATATGATTTTTTAACATCTCTGAAGTCATGGTGTTTATTATTATTATTGATGTAATACTTTAATTGGTAGGACCTGTTTGTAATGGTACATAAAATAAGTGTATAATTACAGCCATTATTTATTTGATAAAATGCTGTCTTCTGATAGGGAGATAGTGCAGCTATCATGTCTTCTTAAAGATGTTCTTGGCTCCCAAATAAAATATCCCTCTAAAAGGAACCAGAACTCTTTAGAAAAGTGACTGACTGATTCAAGATCTATGTCAGATAAAGATGAACCTAGGACTATTTTTTTAGTTGCCAACTGACAAAGAAGTGCTCAAAAGACTAATAAGGGCATGTCAAAAAGGAAATAGACGCAAACTTGAAGGAATTTCTGCTGACTAAATTACTAGCCTAATGACTGAAATTTATTATTGTAGCATGTTAAATTAAAAAGAAAATCCAAGATTGGCTTCTCCTAGACTGACAACATAATGAGCTCTACTGACCAGCTCTCCAAGGAAACTGCTGGAGTTTTTTGTTTGTTTGTTTTTGTTTTGTTTTGTTTTGTTTTGAGTTGGGTCTCATTCTGTTGCCCAGGCTGGGGTACAGTTGCATGATGACAGCTCCCCGTAGCCTTGACCTCCTGGGATCAGGTGATCCTTCCACCTCAGCCACCTGAGTAGCTGAAACTACAGGCTTGTGCCACCATGCCCAGGTAATTTTACTTTTTTATAAAGACAAGGTCTTACTATGTTGCTTAGGCTGGTCTCAATCTCATGGGCTCAAGCAATTCTTCTGCCTTGGCTTCCCAAAGTACTGGAATTACAGGCAGGAGCCACAGTACTTGACCATGAATTACTTTTTAAAACCATTTAAAATCTCTGAAAAAAATGGTTCAAAGGGCAAGCAGCAAATAAAGAAGCATCTATTCAAGAAAATCTACAGAAATTAAATAACAGTATCTGTGGCTGCTAACAAAAAATATAGTGAAAAAATCCATTCATGAAATTGAAATGCTACATTAGAAAATATTCACTTAATACAAAAGAAAGGACTGAAAGAGGAATAGAGGGAGAAGCCACAAGATATAGAAAACAAAAAGTATAATGTCAAACATAAATCTGCTACATCAGTAATTAATATTAAATGTGAATGGATAAAAAATTTGATTAAAAAGATAGAGATTGTCAAACTGGATTTAAAAACATGGGCTGGGTGTGGTGGCTCATGTTTGTAATCCCAGCACTTTGGGAGGCTGAGGCAGGAGAATCTCTTGAGCCCAGGAGTTTGAGACCAGCCTAGGCAACATAGTGAGACCTTGTCTCTTCAAAATAAAAAAAATTAGCCAGATGTGGTGATGCATATATATAGTCCCAGCTACTTGAGAGGCTGAGGTGGAAGGATTGCCTGAACCCAAGAGCTGGAGGTTGCAGTGAACTGTGATCATGCCGCTGCACTCTGGCCTGGGCGATAGAAGAGACCATGACTCAAAAAAATAAAAAGTAAAAATCATTCAACTATCTGTTATCAGCAGGATACGCATTTTATTTATTTTCTTTTTTAATTTTAATTTTTAAAAATAATAATAATAATTATTATTATTATTATTTGAGTTGGAGTCTCACTCTGTTGCCTAGACTGGAGTGCAGTGGCCGCTCCCGGCCACCGCAGCCTCGACCTGCTGGGCTCCGGCGATCCTTCCGCCTCAGCCTTCCAAGTAGCTGGAATTACAGGCGTGCACTACCACACCTGGCTGATTTTTGATTTATTGTAGAGATGAGATCTCGCCAAGTTGCCCAGGTGGGTCTCGAACCCTCAGGCTCAGGCAGTCCACTCACCTCAGCCTCCCAAAGGCGTGGGATTACAGGCTGAGCCATCGAGCCCGGCTACCACATTTTTTTTTTATCTAATCCAGCTTTGATGGGCAACATGATTGGTTCCATGTTTTTGCTGTTGTAAACAGAGCTGCAACAAACATACGTGTGCAGGTATCTTCTTTGTAGAATGATTTAAGTTCCTCCAGGTATATTCCCAATAGGAGACTTGCTGGGTCAAATGGAAGGTCAATTTCTAGTTCTTTCAGAAATTGCTACACAGTCTTCCAAAAAGGTTGCACTAGTTTGCATTCCCACCAGCAGTGTAGAAGCGTTCCTTTTTCTCCGCATCTTCACCAGCATCTGTTGTTGTTTGTTTTATTAATGATGGCCATTCTTACTGGGATTAGATGGTATCTCAGTGTGGTTTTCATTTATATTTCTCTGATGATGAGTGAGGCTGAGCACTTTTTCTTGTGTCTGTTGGCTGCCCGCATATCTTCTTTTGAGAAGTGAGGAGATGTACTTTAGTTTCAAAGACATAAACAGATTGAAAGTAAAAGGATGCAAACTATAACCACACACACAAGAAACTGGAGTGACTAATATCGGACAAAGTAGCAAACAAAAATTGTTACTATTGTTAGTAGAACATTTTATAATGATTAAGATCTGTCTGTCAGGAAGATATAATAATTATAAGCATATGCAAGTAATAAAAAACACTGAAATACATGAAGCAAAATTTCCTAATTTTCTCTTTTCCTAAGGATACCAGTCATATTGGAATAGGTCCTACCCTAATGACCTCATTTTAAAAACCTTATCTGTTAATACAGTCACATTCTTATAGTATTGGGGGGGGGGGTCCTAAGACTCTAGGGACACAAAACTCAGGCCATAACAACCCCACTTTCAGTAGTGAATAGAACAGCTAGATCAAAGATTAACAAGGAAATAGAAGACTTGAAGAACAGTATGACCTACTAAAACTAACAGTATCTATAGGACACTGTACCTGACAATAGCATACTATATTTTCTTCTAAGTGCACATGGACTATTCTCCAGGTTAGACCATAAGGCAAACCTCAATAAATTTCAGAGGTTACAACTAATACAAAACATGGTCTCTTACTGTAGTGGACTGAAATGAGAAATCAATAAAAAAGGAAAAAATAGGAAACTCATGAATATGTGGGAACTCAGCAGTGCTTTTCTTTTAATGAGTGGGTCGAAAATCAGAAAATACTTTCAGATGCCTGAAAATGAAGACACACTGTACCACCTTGGGATGCACATAAAGCCATACTTAGAGGATAATTTATAACTGTAAGTGCTTATATTAAGAAAGAAGAATGATCTCAGATCAAGAACCAAACCTTTAAACTTAGGACACTGGAAAGAGAAGAGCAAATTAAATCTAAAATAAGCAGAAGGAAAGAAATAGTAAAGATTAGGATACAAATTAATGCACAATAGGGGAAAAAAATAGAGAAAAATCAATAAAGCCAAAGCTCATTCTTTGAAAAGATAAGCAAAATTCACAAAGCTTTAGCTAGATTGCCCAAGAATAAAAGAGAAGACCTAAATTACTAAAATCAGAAATGAAAGAGTAAACATTGCTACTAACCTTCCAGAAAAAAAAAGGGACTAGAAAGGAATACTGTGAATAAGTATACACCAACAAATTGAATGTCCTAGATGAAATGGAAAATTTCCAGAAACATATAAACTACCAAGACTGACTCAAGAAAACATAGACAATCTAAATAGACCTACAGCATATGAGGAGATTGAATTAAAAGCTACCAAAAAAGAAAAGCCCAGGCCCAGATATCTTCACTGCTGAATTCTACCCAACATTTAAATAATAATACTAATTCTTTATAAATTCTTCCAAGTAATAAGAGGAGAGGACAATTTGCAACTCACTTTATGAAGCCAGTATTACCGTGATAGCAAAATCAGACAGTGCCATCATAAGAAAAAACTATATAGAGCAACATCTTTTTATGACTATGGATGCAAAAATCTTTAATGAAAAGCTATAAAGTAAAATCCAGCAACATATAAAAAGAATTATTCACTATGACCAAGTGGGATTTATCCCAGGAATACAAAGATAGTTTAACATCTGATAATCTGTTAATGAAATTCATCATATCAACAGAATAAAAAAAATCAAACAATCATCTCAGTAGACACAAAAAACATTAGACAAAATCCAACATCCTTTCATAATAAAAACAATATATTTGGAGTAATAGAGAACTTCTTTACCCTCATAAAGGGCATCTAAAAAAAACCTGCAGCTTACATCATACTCAGTGGTAAAAGACAATGTTTTCCTTAAGACTGGTAGAAAGACAAGGATGTCTATTCTCACCACTACTCTTCAACAGTGTACTAGAGGTGCTAGCCAGGACAATTAGTCAAGAAAAATTATTAAAAGACATTAAAGCCGGGCTCGGTGGCTTAGCCTGTAATCCCACGCCTTTGGGAGGCTGAGGTGAGTGGATTGCCTGAGCCCACAGGTTCGAGACCCGCCTGGGCAGCGAGACCTCATCTCTACAATAAATTAAAAAATCAGCCAGGCGTGGTAGCACATACCTGTAATTCCAGCTACTCAGAAGGCTGAGGCGGAAGAATCGCCGCAGCCCAGCAGGTCGAGGCTGCGGTGGCCGGGAGCGGCTACTGCACTCCAGTCTGGGCGACAGAGTGAGACTCCAACTCAAAAAAATAAAATAAAATAAATAAAATAAAAGACATTAAGATTGTTAAGAAAGAGTAAAACTATCTCTGCGCACAGATGATATGATCTTATATAGAGAAAATCCTAAAGAATTTACTAAATATCTGACTGGGCGCGGTGGCTCATGCCTGTAATCCCAACACTTTGAGACTGAGGAGAGAAGATTGCCTGAGCCCAGGAGTTCGAGACCAGCAAAACCAGCCTAGGTAACTTGGGGAGAACTCATCTCTACAATAAATCAACAAATTAGCTGGGCGTAGTGGTGCACGCCTGTAGTTCCAGCTACTTGGAAGACTGAGTCCAGCAGGTTGAGGATGCAGTAGCCTTGAGCGTACCACTGCCTGCCAGGCTGGGTGACAGAGTGAGATCCTTACTCAAAGAAAAAAAAGTTGGGGGCAACCCCTTTGGGTCCCCTCCCACTGTGGGAGCTTTTCTGTCCTCTCAATAAATTCTGCTTTCTCACCAAAAAAGAAAAGAGAGAGAGAGAGAGAGGAAAACTATCTCTGTACACAGATAGTATACTCTTGTATAGAGAAGATCCTAAAGAATCTACTAAAAACCTGGCTGCGTGTGGTGGCTCACACCTGTAATCCCAGCACTTTGGGAGGCAGAGGTGAGAGGATTTCCTGAGTCCAGGGGTTCGAGACCAGCCTAGGCAATGTGGCGAGACCTCATCTATACAATAAATCAAAAAATTAGCCAGGCGTGGTGGTGTGTGCCTGTGGTTCTAGCTACTTGGCAGGCTGAAGCGGGATCACCTGACCCAGCAGGTTGAGGCCTGGGTGGCCATGAGTATGCCACTGCACACTAGCCTGGGTGACAGAGTGAGACACTCACACACACACAAAAATCTACTAAAAAGCTATTAGAGATAGTTAACAAGTTCAGCAAGGTTGCAGCATACAAGATGAATATAAAAAGATCAATTGTTTTCTTATACATTTGTAGTAAACAACCCAAATAAAATTAAGAAAACAATTCCATTCACAATAACATTAAAAAGACTAAACTACTTAGGAATAAATTTAACAAAAAAAGTACAAATTAAGTCTGTACTCTGAAAACTACAAAGTACTTTTGAAAGAAATTAATGATTGAAATAAACGTGAAAAAACATCCCATGTTCATGGACCAGAAGATTTAACATTGTTAAGGTAGAATACTGTCCAAACCAGTCTACAGATTTAGTGCAATCTCTCATAATCTTGGCTGACTTCTTTGTAGAATTGACATTCTAAAATTCATATGGAATTGCAATGCATCCAGAATAGGCAAAGAATCCTGAGAAAGATCAAAGTAGTAGTAGGACTCATACTTCCCCATGCCAAAACTTACAAAGCAATTGTAATCAGGATAATATGGTACTGGCACAAGTATAGACACATAGATCAATGGAGTGGAATTGAGAGTCTAGATATAAGTCCTCTATGGTTAACTGATTTTCAACAAGGGTGCTAAGACCATTCAGTCAGGAAAGTATATAGTCTTTTCAACAAATGTGTTCCCTAGGGATGGACAACTGAGTAGCAATATGTAAAAGAATGAAGTTGTTGCTTTTCCTTATACCATATATAAAATTTAAGATGGATCAAAGACCCAAATGTAAGAGCTAAAACTATAAGACTGATAAAGAAATACAGGGTTAAATCTTCATGACCTTGGATTTGGGAAAGGATTTTTAGTTGTGACATGAAAAGCACAAGCAACAAAATATATTGGACTTGGTTTAAAATTTTTGTTCTCCAAAGAACACCATGAAGAAAGTGAAAAGACAACCTTCAGAATTAGAATATTTGGTAATCGTAAATCTGTCTGTGTTCATGAGGAATATTAGACTTGAGTTTTATTTTGTGTGTGTATACGTGTACTATATTTGTCTGGTTTGATACCAGGGTAATACTAGCCTCATAAGAGGAAGTGGGAAGTGTTTCTTAGTCTTCTATTTTCTGGGATAGATTGTGTGAAATTGGTGTTAATTTATATGTTGGGTCCCATTTTCCGGGCAACCTGGGCCAGAAGATTTCCTTTCCAGGGGCTTTTAAATTCAGTTTTTAAATAATTTCAGGAGTACTCAAGTTTCACACTGGTTGAATTTTGGTAGTTGGTGGTATTTGAAGAGCACCACAATTTGTCCATTTCTCATTAATAGTGCAGTTTATGAATGCAAAGTTGTTTGTGGTACTCCTCTAGTCTTTTAATGGCTGCAGGACCTGTAGTGATATTCCCTGTTTCATTCCTGTTATGGGTATGTATGTCTTCTTTCTTTTAATCTTTGTCAGTCTTTCTTAGAGGTTCATCTATTTTATTTATATACTTACTTACTGGTGTTGGGAAACTAGTTCTTTGTGTCATTGACTTTTCTCTGTTGTTGTTTTGTTATTGATTCCTACTCTTTGTTTCTTTCCTTCTGCTTGTTTTGGGTGTAGTTTGCTCTTTTTCTAGTTTACTGAAATAGGAAATTAGATTACTGACTTGAGATCTTTCATTCTAATGTAAACTTAATACTGAAAACTTCCTCTCAGCATTGCTTTAGCTATGTACCATATATTTTTATATGTAGTACTTTCATTTTCATTCAGCTTTAAAATTTCTTGAAACTTCCTCTGACCCACAAATAATTTAGAGAAGAGGTTCCTTGGTTTTTAGCGTTTGGACATTTTTCTGTTACTTTTCCATTATTGATTTATAGTTTGACTCCATTGTGATTGAGAACATACTTTGGGATTTCAATCCTGTAAATTTGTTTAGGTTTATTTTATGGTCTATGGTATGGTCTTTCTTGGTATGTGTTCAGTGGACACAGGAATAATGTTTATTCTGCTGTTAGATAAAGTGTTCTATACATGTCAGTTAGACTCTGTAGAATGATTGTGTTACTTCTATATCTTTGCTGATTTTCTCTGTTCTACCCATTGCTGAGAGTGTGATATTAATGTCTCCCAGTATAATTGTGACTTGACTATGTTTATTTTTCATTTAATCTCTATCAGTTTTTTGTTTGTTATAGGCCTAGTATTGTCTCATACGCATTTACAGTTATGTCTATCTGGTGGATCAATTCTTTAATCATTGTGTAATGGTCCTCGTTGTCTCTATTTTCTTTGCTCTGAAGTCTACTTATCTGATATTAATATAGCTATTCTGCTTTTTAAAAAATTGCTTGTATAGTAAATCTTTTTTTCAGGCTTTTGCTTTCAACTTGACCTATGTTTTTATTTATTTATTTATTTTTTGAGTTGGAGTCTCACTCTGTCACCCAGACTGAAGTGCAGTGGCTGCTCCCGGCCACCTCAGCCTCGACCTGCTGGCTGGGCTCCGGCAATCCTTCCGCCTCAGCCTTCCAAGTAGCTGGTACTACAGGCGCGCACTACCACACCCGGCTCATTTTGATTTTATTGTAGAGATGAGGTCTCGCCAAGTTGCCCAGGCGGGTCACGAACCCACAGGCTCAGGTGATATTTGTATTTTTGAGTTGGATTTTTTTTTTTTTTGAGTTGGAGTCTCACTTTGTCACCCAGGCTGATTGAAGTGCAGTGGCACACTCATGGCCACCACAGCCTTGACCTGCTGGACTCAGGTGATTCTTCAACCTCAGCCTTCCAAGTAGCTGGAACTACAGGTGTGCGCCTGGCTAATTTTTTTTCATTTATTGTAGAGATACAGTCTCTCCAAATTGCCCAGGCTAGTCTCAAACCCCTGTACTCAGGCAGTTCTTTCACCTCCATCTCCTAAAGTGCTGGGATTACAGGCGTGAGTCACTACGCACAGCTGAGTTGGATCTGTTTTGTTTTGTTTGTTAATTGCTCTATTGGTCTTTGTTAATTGAAATATTTAGATTCATCTTCCCCCCTCCTGTTTTTTTTTTTTTTTTTTAGTTGAAGTCTTACTCTGTTGACCAAACATGTTCATGGCTACTGTATCCTCAACCTGCTAGGCTCTGGCAATCCTTCCACATCAGTCTTCCAAATAGCTGAAACTACAGGTGTGCACCACCATGCCCAGCTAATTTTTTCTTTTTTTCATTGTAGAGGTGAGATCTCACCAGGTTGTCCAGAATGGTCTCAAACTTACTTGCTTTTCATAGCACGATGATCACCTCCATACTGTTTACCTATCAATTAGTTTAGTCTATTTCTCTTTATAAGAATGTAAGCTCCATGAAGGCAGGACTTTGTCTATTCATTTGCTTTATTTCAATTGCCCAAAACAGAGCCTGCCATATATAGGTACTCAGTAGGTATTTATTTAAATAATTAATCTCTATGTATTTGTCATTTTCCTTCCTCAATTTGGTATTACTGGCCAAAGTGATGAAGGTTCTTTGTACCTTTTGTCATACAACTTTTTTGTTTATTTCTTACTTATTTGTACTAGGTAATACTTTTCACATGACTTAAAATACAAATGTTATAAAAGGGGTTCTGTTCAAAAGTATTCCTCTCACTCTCATGCTCAAGTTCTCCAGTCCCCTGCTCAAGCAGAGTCAGCATTGTCAGTTTCTTGACTCTCCTTTCAGTGATATTCCTGTTATGGCTTTCTAAAAAGTTGTTGATACCAAGTTATACTGTAGCACAAAGTATTTTGCAGTTATACCTGTCCAGAACAGTTCATATGGGGTGAGAAAGCAGCCACACTTTATAAAGTAACAGAGGCCTTAAAGAGATCAAGGTGACACATGACACATATGAAATGTGACACATCAGGACACACATGAAATGTCACAGAACCTTGAATGAGGTACAAATAATAGCATGAAAATTAGTTTATCAAAGCAGAGAAAGAGTATATTTTATCACAAATCTTCATGGAAAAGGAAGAATACACTGGCTTTGGATAGTCTGGAAAGAGTGAAAAAAGGAAAATTGTATATTATACCGTTTGTGTTTACCAAGGTGATAGTTAAGCAATAAGATCCTACAAGAATATATTTTTATGCTATGGGATTTGCAAAGCCCTTGTTTTATAGAGGAGACACTGTATGTATAACAAAGTCAGTGAGAAGAAGTGCTATAAAGAGGGTTTCAGGTTCAGTGGGGGTTTAGAAAGAAATCATAGGCGGTTGAGGAAACAAAATTTTTACAGGGAAAGTCATGTTCAAGATGGAGCTTGAAAGATAAATAGAATTTTATTTTATTTTATTTTTAGAGATGAAGTCTTGCCAAGTTGCCCAGGCTGGTCTCTAACCCACGGGCTCCCAAAGTGCTGGGATTATAGGCGTGAGCCACTGCGCCCGACCACAAATAGAATTTTTAGTAGGCACAAAAAGATAACATGGTGGAAGACTCTAGTACAAGGATTGGCAAACTACTGCTGTTAGACTGACCACCTGCTTTTTTTTTAATTAAATGTTATTAGAGCACAGCCATGACCATTTGTTTCTATATTGTCTGTGATCACTTCCATGTTGCAGTGGCAGAGTTGAAAAATTGAGATGGATCTTACGGCCTGTAAAGCCTAAAATATTTACTATCTAGTCCTTTACAGAAAGTTTGCTGATCCTTGCAAATAGATATGACAGAGGTAGGAAAACATTATTGTTAACTATTGAAGAAATGCAAATGAGATATTTATTACAGCTGAAGGAAGTTTGGTATTAGAAGGGTAGAGGCTAGGTGCAGTGTCCCATGCCTATAATCCCAGTACTTTGGGAGGCCAAGGCAGGAGGATTGGTTTGGTCCAGGAGTTCAAGATCAGCCTAGGCAACATAACAAGACCTCATCTCTACAAAAAAAAACCCCAAAATTAGCTGGACATGGTGGCACATGCCTGTAGTTCCAGCTACTCAGGAGGTGAGGTGAAAGGATCACCTTGAGCCCAGGATGTCAAGGCTGCAGTGAGCCATGATTGTGCCACTGCACTCTAGCCTGGGCAACAGAGTGAGACCCCCAACTCAAAAAAAAAAAAAAAAGCAAAGAAAGGTGGTTGGTTAAAGGAGAGGTTAGCCTTGAAAGAACACAACAGGGAGACCATTATATATATTAGAGAGGAAGTAAGGAGCCCTTTCAGGCTGGACAATAGTAGCTCAGTAAGGTACAGAGGTAGCTTATTCTTAACCATACTTTTCTAATCTTTCCCTTGCTAGCCAAGAAGGATCAGGAAGGTGGAGAAGAAAAGAAATCTGTGCAAAAGAAAAAAGTAAAAGAGTTAAAGGTGTTGGATTCAAAGACGGCCCAGAATCTCTGTGAGTAACTCTGTGACCCCAACTATTTGAAATGTTAAAGAGTTCTTTTAAGAACTTAATTCTCTTGTATCTAGGATCCCTTGATATGAAATTTTCATTTGTTGAGTTTCTGCTACATGTCAAGCATTGTATAGTGAATTTCCAGTATCTCATTTAATTTCTTCATGAACACTGCAGGATTAATAAGTATCCAGTTTTGTGTCAAGGAAACAAGCTAAGACTTTTAGGAAATTGCCTATTCATAAAGCTTATGAGAGACAGGTCTGGGATTTGAACTTCGGACTTTTTTTTTTTTTTTTGGTAGATACATAGGGTCTACCTATGTTGACCAGGCTGGTTTCAAACTCCTGGCCTCAAGCAATCCTCCCACATCAATCTCCCAAAGTGCCTGGATTACAGGGATGATCCACCATGCCCAGCTGAGCCTTAAACTTTCTTATTTCAAAGTATTTACTATTTTTGTTGCATCCTCAGAAAATCTACTACAGAGGTTTTAGCCACTGTACATTTTCTTCTTTCTCACTTTCTGATAAGTACTACCGTATAGTCACTGACTTGGCATCAATTAAATCTAAAATTACTTTGTGATTTAAATAAATGAGGTAAATCTTATACTTCTCAGAGTAGCATCAGTAACTCCAGAGATTCTGGTTCTTCTGATCAGAACTTGGTACGTATATTCATAATTCTGATTGGTGACAGAATTTCAAATCAGAAATTCCTCTGCAAAGTTGATACAGGTAGTGATCAGGATAAATGTTATTTTTTTGTTGCTCATTTCAACTGTTGATCTATGAACTTTATGCTAAGTGATGCAGATTTGAATATTTGTTTGACAGATATTTCAGGGTCTACCTATGTGAGAGGCTCTATTAGGCACATATTACACATGTGTTCCAGAGTAAAGAGATATAGTCCATAAAACCCACTCACAGTATTACGATGTGATTATTTTCACCATTTTCTAAATGAGAAAACTAAAGTTTAAATGTTGTTATTTGGCCAGGTCACACAACTAAAAAGTATACATACTCATAAATAAGGTCAGTGATATAGTGAGAGCAGTAAACCTTTGCGTTATTCTTTTTTAAAATTTTTAAAATTTATATTAGAGACAGGATCTTGCTTTGTTGACCAGGCTGCTCTTAAATTCCTGGTCTCAAGCAGTCTTCCCATCTCAGCCTCCCTTAGTACTAGGATTGCAGGCATGAGCCACTACATCTGGCACAGTATTCTTGTAACACTCGTATATAATCTTAAATTATCATCAACAAGTATTACTAAGTAGTGTCTGTGGTGAAGTCCTTTTATGAAGACTGAAGTCGTGTGAGTCAGTTTGTCTTCCCAAGAGTAATTCTAGGACCACAAAACATGAGTAATTGTTATCTTAGAAAATGATACAAATAAATGTGGTACATTATTATTTCTCGTGGAGTGATATTGATATGGAGAACAATACAAGAAGACAATAGAGATTAGTTTAGGGAAGGATGGTCTAGGAGATAGAATTTTAGTATTCAGCAATGATACATGACTTGTAATTGCTAAGGATATAAAGCTGAGTAAGACATAGTTCCTGTTCCCATGAACCATGTGTTTGGTGGAGATAGAAACACAAATAAAAATAATAATAATAATAGCAGCACAGGCTGATAGGTACTATGAAGGAGGTATGGTGGGATGGTTGGGAAAATTTGGAAGAGCTGCCAAAAGGGGTGAGAGAGAGAAGAATAGGAACACACAGAAAGGGATTGCTAAGCAGCACTTGAGGCCCTAACTTTCATTAGTACCACGACAAATTCATAGACTTCAGTCTGCATCGGCCCAGGTATAAGAGTAGAGAATGTGATGACGGATGAACCAGGGCCTGGAAGGAGGAGGAAGCTGGGGGAGGGCAGAGGGAATAGGAATAGGAGCAGTGGTGAGAGGGCAAATGAAGTGTTTGACTACAGGGTCCAGGTCAAATAGAGAAGGCAGAGTGGAACTGATACATCCAGAGGAAACAGAGTGGTCAGGAGACGAGAGAGCAGTCCTGATAAGTTTGAAGAGTCACATTAGAGATTAGAAAATGCAGGAGCTGAAAGGATAGGTTGTGTGTTTGTTAGAGAACAGGATGTGAGAGTTTAAGGTCAAGGCTTTGAGAATCAAGACCTGGGAGTGGGGACCTTAAATAGAGTGGGGTGAAAGTCTTTGATATATACAGACAGAGAAGATCAAAGGCTTCCTATGTGAACAAAGGCAAAGAATCTCAGTACTTGTGGGATGTGATACATGGAACAGTGTGAAAGAAAAAGTTGGGAGGTGGGAACCTTTTATTGCTGGCCCCAGGAACTTGGATTTTAACTATATAGGCAGTAAGGTGTCTGAAAATGACTTTAAATAAAAGAGTTCTCTTAGAAAGAGTTTCTAGCATGGATTTATAGGATGAATTGGAATGGGGAAGAGACTGAGCAGAACATGACTTTGTATCTTATTTTTCTGGCAGCAATCTTCTTGGGTTCCTTCCGCATGCCCTATCAGGAGATTAAGAATGTCATCCTGGAGGTGAATGAGGCTGTTCTGACTGAGTCTATGATCCAGGTAAGGAGCAAGCTTATTCTGCTGGAGCTGGCCTTCTGCAGAGCTGTGCACTAGCCTCATCTCTGCTTAGATGAAAAAGATCCTCCTCTAGTATTATGGACTTATCAGTGGTAGCTTTACAGAAGCTGCCGTTTTTCTAGTGCTGAGGTTATTCTGAGGTGTTGGCAGAAAGATGAAAGAATGTCTTTTTCAAAAATCATGCCATCTTATTACCTGTCTTTCTCCCTCCCCACCCCACCCTGTTTCCTTCTTAGTGGTCCTTGGGCAGAGTGTGGGATGGACAAGAGAGTAAAAGTCATTTAGATTCAAGTTGTCAGCAAATCCCCCTCAAACTGAGACGTCTTTTCTCTCTTTCAGAACCTCATTAAGCAGATGCCAGAGCCAGAGCAGTTAAAAATGCTTTCTGAACTGAAGGATGAATATGATGATCTGGCTGAGTCAGAGCAGTTTGGCGTGGTGGTGAGTGGGGCCTGTGGCAATAGACTCTTCTCTGCCTCCCTTGTTCCCCTCCCCTCTGAGGAGCAGCCCTGGCCCTTGCTCCTTGTCTCTTGTCCATTTGAACTGTCTTAATCTCTCTTCTCCCTACTCTGGAGCTCTGATCCTCTCACAGGAGGCTCTATCTTTTATCTTTTTCCCGCTTCTCTCTCTCTCCTCCATTGGCTGTAATGGAGCTGCTTGTCTTCTCCACTAGATGGGCACCGTGCCCCGATTGCGGCCTCGCCTCAATGCCATCCTCTTCAAGCTACAATTCAGTGAACAGGTGGAGAATATCAAACCAGAGATTGTGTCTGTTACTGCTGCATGTGAGGAATTACACAAGAGTGAGAGCTTTTCCAGCCTCTTAGAGATTACCTTGCTTGTTGGAAACTATATGAATGCTGGCTCCAGGAATGCTGGTGCTTTTGGCTTCAATATCAGCTTTCTCTGTAAGGTGAGCCAAGGGGTTAGAGCAGAACAGCAGAAGGGAAGGCAGCCGCCTCTGAACCCCATGTGGCCTGAGGCCACCTTGGACGTGTCAGGACTAACAATTTCTCTTCTTACTGTAAGCTTCGAGACACCAAGTCCACAGATCAGAAGATGACGTTGTTGCACTTCTTGGCTGAGTTGTGTGAGAATGACTATCCTGATGTCCTCAAGTTTCCAGATGAGCTTGCCCATGTGGAGAAGGCCAGCCGAGGTAGGCATGTTGGGGTGAAGCTAGAAGGTGGTTCTGAACCCATAAGTCTCTGCATTGGGGAAGGAAATAAGACACAGTCTAGGTTTTAGATCATTTTCAGTTCAGATTACTTCAAGTGGGAGTAGGGTAGTGTTTACACAAGGTGTTTAAGCCACAAGGATAGAGAGTGAGCATGAAGAGAGTTCTTGTGTAGAAAGAGGAAGCACTCTCTCCTTCCTAGGGTAGAACCAAACACCGAAAACAACTGGAAGAAAGGCACGTGTTTTTAGTCTGTGTCAACAGTTTTTTTCATTCAGAAAGCATAGACTTGATTACCAAAAATCAGGCCTAACTATTCTGCAACTAGACAAAGAAAAAGCAGCATTCAGTAGAAATAGGAGCAGATTTCTGCCTTGCCTCTATGTTTCTATGTATATCTCCTTCCTCCCAAGCCCCGTTCTCTAAAATAAATGAGACTAATATCTCAAGGGGCTTCATAGATTCAAGTTAAATTAAATGAAGTGTTTTTTTTTCTTTTTCTTTTTTTTTTTTGAGTCAGAGTCTCACTCTATTGCCCAGGCTGGAGTGCAGTGGCATGTTCACCGCTACCTTGGTGTTGACCTGCTGGCCTCAGGCAATCCTTCTGCCTCAGCCTTCTAAGTAGCTGGAGCTATAGTCGTGCGCTACCATGCCCGGCTAATTTTTTTTTTTTGATATATTGTAGAGACGAGGTCTCACCAGGTTGCCCAGGCTGGTCTTCGAACCCCTAGGCTCAGGCACTCCTCTCACCTTGGCCTCCCAAAGTGCTGGGATTACAGGCTTGAGCCACCACGCCCAGCCTTTTTTCTGTTCTTATTACTGTACACCTTGTGGAGGCTGGAGGTTCAGTTGTCTAACTGGAAAGATGAAAACTTAAATGTATGACACAAAATACACAAAAGAATTAAAATTATTAAGTACCAGAATATGTGTATAGACTGAAGCTGGGGGTCTTCAGGCTGGAATTACTAGTAAGCGCTAGCTGTCTGTTTTGTGTTTCTTTTAGTGTCTGCTGAAAACTTGCAAAAGAACCTAGATCAGATGAAGAAACAGATTTCTGATATGGAACGTGATGTTCAGAATTTCCCAGCTGCCACAGATGAAAAAGACAAGTTTGTTGAAAAAATGACTATATCCTCTCTTGAAAGAAGGTACTTGCTCCCTAGGACAGGAAAGGATACTGACCAAGGGAGGTGGGGACAACAGAATAGATATGGCAACGTACAATTCTTCCCTCTTAGAAACTTTTTTTTTCATAAATGCATAGTTCTTGAAAGCATTCTCATTTTTGTAATAGTGGAAGCAAACCATGCAGATCAACTAGAAGTCCCCTTGGCTCCCCTTCCTGTGCTCATCTCCACTACACACATGCACATGTGTCCTCCCCTCTTCTTTCCCTTCCCAAAGGTAACTGCTGCCGTTGAACTTTATTTTGATTTGCACCTCATGAATTTATTTTAGAGAATGGGGCTTGGGAGGAGGAACTACACTGTATGGCTTTTTTGCACAAAATACATCTTAGCCATGTTTCCATAGTAGTCTATGCAGAACAGCCTCTTTTTAAATTGCCATCTTCTATTTTATAGGTGTGTCATAGTTTATGGTTTACTCTTCCTCTCTTTAGGATATCTAGATTGATTTTGTTTTTGCTGTTGTAAACCGTGCTGTGTTAAACATCCCTGTGCATTCCAGTACACATCTTTGAGTAGTTGTCTGAGCTAGAGAGGTGGGTCTGCTTCTTGGTCGTGGTCCTTCACTCCTTGGCTGCACAGCTTTGTGAAAGATGCACAGGAGCAATACAACAAGCTGCAAATGATGCACTCCAACATGGAGACCCTCTACAAGGAACTCGGCGAGTACTTCCTCTTTGACCCCAAGAAGTTATCTGTGGAAGAATTCTTCATGGATCTGCACAACTTCAGGAATATGTTTTTGGTGAGCAGGGGATACCTGCTGACCGAATCCTATGTGGGCATTTCTCACTTTCCACTGGGTTTTGTTGGCTGGTGGTAGATGTACACATGCCCATGTGTTCCTCTCCTTCTTGTCCCCCCAGCAAGCAGTCAAGGAGAATCAGAAGCGACGGGAGACAGAGGAAAAGATGCGGCGAGCAAAACTAGCCAAGGAGAAGGCAGAGAAGGAGCGGCTCGAGAAGCA
Source organism: Carlito syrichta (assembly GCF_000164805.1). Lineage (NCBI taxonomy): Eukaryota > Metazoa > Chordata > Mammalia > Primates > Tarsiidae > Carlito > Carlito syrichta. The sequence continues at coordinate 116,270 of NW_007253720.1, read as the reverse complement.
GCAGAAGAGAGAGCAGCTCATAGACATGAATGCAGGTAAAAAGTGGAAAAGGGCTGAAGAATTAAATATTTGGAAGGCTTCTCTGCCTAGAACCTACAGGCCAGAGGGAATAGCTCATGTCTGTGCTCACCTCCTGGCAAATGATTTTTGGCAGCCTCTACCTTCCCAGATCCCGATGCTGGACTTTAACCCCAGTCCGGTTTTCCATGCTAAAATCCTTTTTCTCTCCTTTGCTGATTCTTGCACGATGTCTCATCTCCCTAGTGATTTTAGTGTTGCTGCAACACATACTCTTTTCCTTCTGCACATGTAAAGGTTCCTCTGGCTTGTTTTCATTCCCTCCACTAAATGTTTTGGGTTTTTTTCCCCTAAAATGTTTTCCTGACCCTCTTTCCATCTTTTAATGGTGGCTTGTCTTCCCTTTCTGCTTACTTCGCTAAGTCCTGTGTCCCTAGTACCTTTGCACAGTTGTATACACAATTATATCGTAAATGGATTGAACTTCTGGAAGTGGGGTGAGGAGCTGGCTGCCCTCCTCTTTCTTTAGCAAAATCTCTGTTTCACTACCAGAAGCATGTCTTTGTTGAAACATATGGTCTCAATTACTGGCCCTCTGTTTCCTGTCTCTGCTTCTTTCCTGCTGCTGATTCCCTGCTCCTCCACCCCCACTGCTCTTACTGTGGGCAGCAGAAATACAGCACACGTTGCTCACATAGCACGGAGTTGATGCCCACCTTCTCTGAAGCTGAGGGGCCTCCAGCCTTCTGCAGGTGAAGGGGTGTTTGGTCACAGGACTACTCTAAAATCTCTCGCTCCCAGGAACTTTTTTTTTCTAGAAAGCAATTTCCTTTACCTTACCTCAATTAAGTCCCAACTTTGTTCCAGAAATACTAGTAAAAGCCCACATCAAGTGTCCTCTACCTTCTGGGTCTCCAGGGTTTGTCCCCAGGTACTAGCTAGGATTTAGTGGGGGAAGGTCAAGTCCCGCTGACATGTGGGATGAGGGCTATACTCGGTCAACAGGTGGCGTAGTGGACCTTGCCCTGTTTCCAATACCCAGGTCAAGCAAATGAGGTTGGAATGTAGGTCAGTTGCACTGGTTATGTTCAGCCGGCAGGTGGCGCTGGGAGCAGCGAGCCCCAGCCTTGGAGCTGGCAGCCTATTGGCTTTTTGGGATTTCACAGTTTCAGATTTCACTCTCCTAAGTTGTTGCCATGGAAACCGAGCCAGGCCTGAGCAAAGATTCTGTTTAACTCTTTATACTCCAGCCAGGCTGTTCTTAGATTCAGAGCCAGCTTCAGGAAGACACAACCACTGGAGGCAGTACTTACACGAAATGTACTATTGATCAGTGGTTTCCTTTCCTCAGCCCTGGTCTGAAAGCCGAACCAGGCTTCCTTGAGAGGTTTCTGTAAAACACATTAGGATAAAGAGGGGGTAATCTAGTTGCATATTACAATATCACAATCGCAGTCTCTGTACTTATCCTGGTCTTAGAGTTGGAAGGTTCTATAATTCTGTGTGCTAGTCCAGATAGGGATGGGAAGGATGGCACTGCAGGAAAATATCCAAGCCAAGTTTGCATTGGATAGTGGGCAATGAAATATTTTTGTTTTGACCTTTTGTAAACAGATACAAGTAAACATGGACCTGTGAGACGAAAGGTTGAGCCTTCTTTGCCTGTTCTCAGCTGCCAGCCGCTGTGGGAGAGGGGAAGCCAAGTAGCAACCATGCATTTTGTATGGAGCTTGACACTTGTCAGCTGCTCTGGCTGAAGAATTTACATCTCTATCTTGTTTTTCATGACAGAGGGTGATGAGACAGGTGTGATGGACAGTCTTCTAGAAGCTCTGCAGTCAGGGGCAGCGTTTCGACGGAAGAGAGGGCCCCGTCAAGGTAAGTATGCTCTGGGAGCTCAGCCTGGGTGTGGCTAAAGAGCAGAATAATAATGCTCCAAGGGTTTAGAAACTTCTCCACTATAGTCCCTGCATCTAGAGTGGTTTATCTAGTCCGCTTGCTCCCATGATTGGAAAACTAGGGTTTCAGGGACGGACCACAAATCAGTTACATTTGATCATTCTTGCATCTTTCCCTATTCTTGAAGCAGCAATTTGGAACACAGAACTATGCTTCAGGCCATAGGGACTTGAGTGGGCATTTGTGTGTAGCAACAAAAATTGATCTAAATATAAAACTGTATATTAGATATAGACTGAAATACAAAGACAAAAATAAGTCAGAGTCCTTTTTATCAACTTCACAAGCAGAAGACATATAGAGAAAGAACTAATAGAAAGTACACAATTCTCTAGGCTGGGCACAGTGGCTCACACCTGTAATCCTAGCACTTTGGGAGGCTGAGGTGAGAGGATTGCCTGAGATCAGGAGTTCGAGAGCAGCCTGAGCAACATGGCCAGACCTCATCTCTACAATAAATTTAAAAATTAGCTGGGCATGGTGGTGTATGCCTGTGGTTCCAGTTACTTGGAAGGCTGAGGCGAGAGGATCACCTGAGCCCAGCAGGCTGATGCTGCAGTGGCCATGAGAAGCGTGCCACTGCACTCCAGCCTGGGTGACAGAGTGAGACTCCGACTCAAAAAAGAAAGTATAAAATTCCCTAGAAAGGTTAGGCATTATTATCCCCAGGTGTTAAAGTATAGAAGAAGATCTCAATCGAACGGTTGTGCTGTGTCTAAAAACTCCCTTTTTCTTGAATGCAATAAGCCTCCAATGTCCTTGCCTTCCCCCATTCCCTCCCTCGCAACCTTCTTTTCCCACCTTCAGCAGATTTAAGTGGATTGCAGTGAGCCAGAGCCTCTAAAAAGAATTATGGAGATAGGAGGACAAATGATCCATGCAATATATGGGGAAGGATTAATGGAAGTTTCCCTTGAGGGGAGCATACAGTGACTAAGAGAATATTCCAAAAGAAGATATAGCCAAGGCTGCCCTTCATGTAGAGTTGGTATGCACTATTGTGTATAGTGAAGGCACTTTGGGGTTAGGAGTGATTGCTTCTTTCTTAGGTCGAAGAATAAGAATCACGGAAAAAAACATCATTAAGGGTTTCTACTTCAGAGGTAGTTAAAGCTGTGTTTCCTATTTCCTAGCTGGTGTACTCTGTAGACCTATCTGATAAAGCTTTAAGTTTATCATAAAGAGAAGAAGTTATATGGCTTGTTTTGGCCAGTACCCAGCTACTAATACAGTGGTATTTGTAGTACTGTCATAGTCTGGGATGAGGTCCTCAGGACTGAGGGTATAGAGCAGGCTAACCCACATGAACTCAGTAGCCTTGCCCAAATGTCATAGATCACTATGAGTTTCAACTGCAATGGCTGGCTATTTCTGCTGAGACTCTGAATACCCAGAGGGATATTCCCTTCTGGGGGCTCTTCTGGATGACTTTAGGACTCTCCCCAAACTGAAGAATTCCTAGTTACAGCTCATCTGTTTTCTGGCATCTTCTGTGTTTAGGCTCTTTAAAGAAGAGGAGAGGTGTTTAGGCTTCTGTGTTTAGGCTCTTTAAAGAAGAGGAGAGAACTCTCTGGGATAGTACATTTACTCCTAGAGATATAGGTGTTTGGGTAGAGAGTATCACTAGGAGTACTGTATTACTTCTGTATTTGGTCCTTATAGGTTTTTACAGTGTTGTTTCCTACCCATCATATAAGGTGATGTGGCCTTGTATTAAGCATTTCTAGTCTAACGAAAGTGCTTGCATCTCACTGCTTTCCTCGACCCCTTCAGCTAAGTGTCAGTCCATATCAGACTTTTGGTGGGGAATTCCCTTTAAAGCCTCTTCCTGTGGAGCTATACTAGAATCCCAGATGCTTCCTATACACGGGCAGCCAGACATCAGTGATTTCCCGCTGCAGGGGTGGTCCCATTCTTCACCTCTTTCCACGTGGAAAACTACTTATAGGTGGAGGAAGCAGGGATTTTGCAAGAACCTAACCTGTCAGCAGAGGACTTCACTTAGTCAAAGTATTGTCTCCCAATGCAAGAGGGAATAGGAAGAAACTTATACTAGGAGAAATTGAAGTAAAAAGTAGGTTAAATGAGAATGACATATTCTTCAAGTGGCTCCAGCCTATAACCTTATCTTTCTGGGCTCTGAGTTTACTAAACGCACCTAACACATATCTGGGAGAATTGCTAAGGGAAGATTTTGTTTTTTTTGAGTTGGAGTTTCACTCTCTCGCCCAGACTGGAGTGCAGTGGCACACTCCCGGCGCAGGCTCGACCCACTGGGCTCCAGCGATCCTTCCACCTCAGCCTTCCGAGTAGCTGGAATTACAGGCACGCGCTACCACGCCCGGCTGATTTTTTGGTTTATTGTAGAGATGAGGTCTCGCCAAGTTGCCCAGGCGGGTCTCGAACCCACGGGCTCAGGCAATCCACTCACCTCAGCCTCCCAAAGCGCAGGATTACAGGCTGAGCCACCGAGCCCGGCTAGGGAAGATATTTTTAGTTAATTCTTGTAAGCTCTTTAGACCCTGATGCCGTCGCATCATGTAAAGTGATGGGATGTGATGTGGCCTCACGTTAAATGTAAACAGAAGGATAGGCATTCAAGTGGAGTACGAGAGCATAGGGCTAGGAAGAGACTGAAAAACCCAAAGTCTGATCGTGCTCTGATGCCATGTGTTTAACCTTAGATCACTTAATGTTTCTGGGACTCAGTTTGCTCAGATATAAAGTGGGAGTTGGACTAGAATGGTCTCCAGGGTCCCTTCCACCTCTAATGTTTTTTGGTACAGTGGCAGTAGGATTAGGAGAAGAAGAGAAGAGAGATTGAACCTAGATGGCCCCATTCTCAAGATAAAAAGGCTCCAGTGGCTGTAGGTTTTCTTCCGTGGCCATTGGATGTGGCTGTTCTGCCCCTTGGTTGACTGTCTCGGACTGTTCCTCCTGGCCAATTGCGTTGAGCCAAAAAAACAGAAGCACCATGGAACATATCTGCCTCACAAGCCTCCTTATTCCCAGAGAGGCAGCTGTCCCTATTCACAGATGCTAGCCTTTTCCCTGGAGTTTAAAGGAACGTCAAAGTCTTCCGGTCTCTGGAGACCTGAGGGAGTGACCAGTATACAAAGACCCATTGAGGAGTTGGAAGAGGAGAGTCACTATCAGAGTTGGTTCATTAAAAGCAACATGTAAACTGCTGTGATCTGCAGGGTGCGGGAGAACAATGGTTTGAGTGTCAAGGGAAAGAATCCATGTGATTGTATTACAGCTACTATTTCAGGCCCATGATTGAGTCAGCTTGTGGTTTTAATGACTCAACTTTATCTCCATGTCTGAATTGTGGCCTCTTATATACAGGCCATTTGCTCACTGGGATAAAAGCCAAGGGAAGAAAGAAATTCATCTCACTCTCCATTTCCTTTCCTCTACCACTTCCTAGCTTCTCTGTAAGCTCTACATACACTAATAGAGCCTTAGAGTTGGGAAGACTCTAGACCTCTAGTGATTAGCATTTAAACTGCTCGTAGGGAAAAGGAATTAAGACCCAGATATGGTCTGCCCGGGTCTACGCAGCCGGCTAATCAAAACACCAGAACTGGAGTCCACTTGTAATCCAGGTCCACTTAGCCACAGTGGACAGGAGATGACAGTGACCTCTCAGTATGGGCCAGACATAGTCTTTCAGCTGGGCTTGGTGGCTCAGCCTGTAATCCCAGGCTTTGGGAGACCAAGGTGAGTGAATTGCCTGAGCCCGTGGGTTCGAGACCCGCCTGGGCAACTTGGCAAGACCTCGTCTCTACAATAAATCAAAAATTAGCCGGGCGTAGTAGCGCGCGCCTGTGGTTCCAGCTACTTGGAAGGCTGAGGTGGAAGGATTGCCGGAGCCCAGCAGGTCAAGTCTGCAGTGACCGGGAGTGTGCCACTGCACTCCAGTATGGGCGACAGAGTGAGACTGCAACTCAGAAAAAAAAAAGAAAAGAAATAGTCTTTCATACCTTACAGCAAGGAGAGTCCTGGGCATGGTGAAATTGCTGCAGGGAGGTTTTCTGATGACCATCTATCTAGAGAAGGTTGAGAGGAGTGTTTTCTGTACCATTTATTCGCCCCTTCCTTTTGTAAAAATAGGGCAGGAGGTATAATTAGGAGAGTTTGGACAATAATGAGTTCTTTAGGATAGTAATGATTGCCCCATCTGTCCTAGTTTCCTCTTCCCCAAGGAAGCTTATTAACAAGAGCACTTCCTCTTTAGTTCCTGGCCTGTGTTTTATAAAGGTCTTTTTCTAAATCATTAACATTTTAAAAAATTCAGCTATATTAGTTTTATAAGGTCAATTTTGCTCATGTTTTTATCCTAACCCACCCCTAACTTCTAGGAATCTGGCCTCAGAGAGCTTTGACTAATATCTCAAAATTGTTTCCTCTCCTACAGCCTGTGGGACTATTTGTTAGTGATCCTCCCTGATTGTATCAATAATCTTAACAAGTACTCAGTCAGGTAGGGGGCAGAAGGAAAGGGGCCAGTTTTTCTTCATTGTTCAAACGGCTCAGTATAATGGTGTCACAGAAGTCTGAGTGGAGCTGGGATACCTGGAGTTTGTAGGAGAAGCAGACGCATGTAGACCACCACAGTCAACACTCAAGTGGGCTCCTTTTCCTTACCTGTCAGTCCCTGAGGCAATAATATATGTTCATAATCCAGCAAATGCTTTGGTGAAATCCACACAGTCTAGATCACACACCTCTGATCTGTAACTAGATAAGCCCTATGGCTGTCAGGCAGGGTCTTCACTATTCTTTCTCCTCTTGGTAGACAACCCCCTGCTTTCCTGGGAGGTGGAGGAGGAGGAGGAGGAGGAGACCTATAAATTGGTAACCTGTGGGCATGCTGTCTGCTCCCTGCCTGATCTGTGGCTTGCCTCCCCAGAGGTGAAAACAGTGGCTGTGGATCATGGCTCTTCAGGGAGACTGATAGTCTTGGTGAAGGGTGGGACTCTTTGCTCACATTTGGCTTCTGCCTACTAAAACTTTTTGCTGGTCCAGTGGAGGCACTTGGATCACTAGTCCCCTGGACTGTTCCTCCTCCTTGCTTACATCCTGAGCTGCCCCAGTCCTACGGTCTCCATGAGGAGCACCAGGCTCTTTCATCTGGTCCTGCTTCCTGAAGGCACAGCTTTCTCCACTCCAGCTTTTCCAGATGACCAGGAAAGCTTTTTTTAAAAATTAAGATATTATTCACATATCTAAAATTGACGATTTTAAAGTGTACAATTGAAGGGTTTTTAGTATGTTCACAAAATTATGCAACCATCACCACTATCTCATTCCCTAACATCTCATCATTCTAAAAAGAAAGCCCCCATACCCATTAGCAGTCCCTTCTGATTGTACTTTCCCTAGCTCCTGGCCCATGAATATACCTTCTATCCCCGTGGATTTGCCTGTACTGGACATTTCATAGAAATGGACCCATCCCATATGTGGCCTTCTGGGTCTGGCTTCTTTTGTCCCAGGCAGCTTTGTGTATGTGCAGTCACTTGGCATTGCTTCTAGGGTGTAAGAAGAGGCAGACATCAAGAGGTGGGCATGGTCCCAAGGATCCACCTTCCTGTTCAAGATACAGGGACCCTGGGTTCCATAAATGACTAAGAGTCTTGGGAATGACACCCAGCAGTTAGAACAAAAACCCATGAATTGACTGGTTTTCTTCCAGCCTGGGATGGCAACTGGGACTTCACAATCCCTTTAGGCAGGCGGGCATCTTTCTTTGTAGGGGTCCCCTTTGGGCCATCCTTGATCCTAGCTCCCCCTTTCCGCATCCCCCACCCACACACACACCCGCACCCTACACACCTTGGAGGCTGTTGTCATTTGTATCACAGCTGTACCCTTGAAGAGGTGGCAGGGAGCTTAGGCATTTGTCATCCGCTGCTGGAGAGCACATGGGAGTGTGACATGCATGTGGTGCCACTGAGTGGTGGCTCTCCTTGCAGGAGCACCCACAGCCTACTGAAGGCCACCTTCTGCCAGGGACAACCCTCCTGGGGCTGACTGAAAAGCATTTTGGCCTTGGAGCTTCCTGGGAACTGTCAGGAAAACAAAACTTTGTACTCAGTTGCAGCCTTTGAATTCCAAAAACCCTCTTCTTATGAGTTGGGGCCTTCATCTCTCTCTAATCACACAGACAGTTCTGTCTGTCTAGATGTATTCAGTGCTTGGACTGTTTTCACATAGGAAAGCAAGGGCAAGGCTTGCTCTCTGTAGCACCACACTGTCTTATATCTCTTGCCACCTAATGATATGTCCCACACATTAGATCCCTGCCCCTCCTTCTTCAAAGTAAGGGCCTCTGTGAACTGGGCAGGGCAGCCACATGTGCATGGCTAACAGGGCTGCTGTGGAGCTTGAGAGGGATTAGAAGCTAGGCCTTCCAGGGTGAGATCTCTCGTGTGTCTTCCCTTGCAGCCAACAGGAAGGCCGGGTGTGCAGTCACATCTCTGCTAGCTTCAGAGCTGACCAAGGATGATGCCATGACTGCTGTTCCTGCCAAGGTGCCCAAGACCAGTGAGGCAGTCCCCACAATCCTTGAGGAAGCCAAGGAGTTGGTTGGCCGTGCAAGCTGAGCTAGCTCCTAAGGCCACCGCAGCTCCTCAGAGGAGCCCCAGACTGTCCTGCCCTGCAGCATGTGCCTGAAGGCTCCAGGGGGAAGTCCTCTGGTGGCCACTCCCACTCCCCTGACCCTGTCTCTCTCTCTGGCCTGCTGCTCTGAACATCACTTACAGCTTCAGCTGCCTGGAGGCCAGGAGGAAAGGGCAGTGTGGGCAGGCCTGGGCCCGGCCCAGCCAGCCCTGGCTGTTGTGTTACCAAAGCAGGGTCCGTGTCTGCTGCCTTAACCCTGTCCGCGCTCTGGTCTCAGGCCAGGCCCAGCTTGCTTCCTAGCCCTGACTTACTAGTGGGCTTTCCCCTGGGTCAGTCTTGCTGGATTCATGCTTTTCTTTTGTGGTTTCTCTGGCCCTGAGAACAGCATGGGGCTTGTGAGCCTTTGGGCCAGATCCTTCATTGCTGTCACCTCCACTCTTCCCTTCCCTCTCCTGGCTATTATTTATTACTAGTGGTGTGTGGCATTGGGGGCTGCACCTTCGGAAGTGAGGAGCAAACTCCACCTTCCTGGGAAAGGGCTCCCGAAACAAAAAGGGTCTGGACCACTTACCTATTCTGCTAACCCAGGTCAGAGCTGTGGGCAGGCAGATCTTAGCGACAGTGTGGGGCCTGCCCAGCCTACTGCCACACGGCGTGTCCTGCCTCTCGGGACCCTCTGCACCAGCCCAGACTCCTGAGCCAAGGTCTCTTCTCACGCCTTCCCCAGAGCTTTGGTGCATCTCATCTGGACCATGGGCTGTATTGTGACCATCCCAGTACCTCCCTCTCTGTCTCCAAGGAAACGGGAGGTGTGGAGCCTCCTGGCTGAGAAATTGTTTTGCAAATGGATCTATTTTTGTATGAAAAAAAATTTTTTTAAAGAAAACTCTTCCTTCTCCCTTTCTCCTCCATAATGTGAGAGGCTTTGAGGGCAGTTCCAGAGTTCCCAGGGTTTTTCCACACGACCCTCAATCCTAAACATGGCCCTTGGACCTTCTGGACCCCTGAGACCAAGGCAGACCTTCTCTCCCACAGGACCTGGGGCAGGAGGAACCTCTTCTCTGGTTGAGTGACCCAGAGCTAAGAGTAGCGAGAGCACTAGGACCACAGAGTTTTTATAACTGTAATAAATGTACCAAGCCAAATGTGCACATGCTGATGGGACTCTCTGGGAGTGGGCACAGGAAGTGCCCTCGCACACTGTACCCCGCTCTGTTCTGAACAGTGGGTAGGCCAAACTGTTGAGTGGCCCTAACCACAGGGAGCTCGGAGGACACTTCTGCCCTCCTTTGTGCCCCTTTCAACTTTCCATCCCCAGCTAGGGAGTAAGAATGGCACTGTTAGGGCTGAGCCCAGAACTCTAGCTGTTAGTGCAAGTGGAGCTTCAGAAACTTAAGGGCGGGCAGTACAGGGAGGCCTCACTGCCAGAAGGGAGGGTTGGTTGCTAGCGCCTGTGTAAGAAGGGCAGCGGCAGCTCCTTTGAGCTATTCCCAGGAAGGCCGGTGGTGCAGGGGTCTTCAGCTCGCCTGGGTCGCCTTCTTCCTGCTCGCTGACATCTGGGGCTTTGGCCTTTTCTTTTTTTAATCTACTTTTGCTAAGACGCATTTAATAAAAAAGGGGGGGGGGAACAAAATGCAAACCTATTTCCCCACCTCTTGGGCTTCTGGGTGGAACATCATCACCCTCAGTTTGTTGGTTTTGTTTCCAACTGTTAATAAAGCATTGAAAATACTGCCTTACAGCCTCCTTTGTGATTTCTTGAGCTGTTTTCTTTCTAGTCTAGACTCTACTCTTTTTTTTTTTAGTTGAAGTCTCACTCTGTCGCCCAGACTGCAGTGCAGTGGCCGCTCCCGGCCACCGCAGCCTCGACCTGCTGGGCTCCGGCGATCCTTCCGCCTCAGCCTTCCAAGTAGCTGGAACTACAGGCACGCGCCACCACGCCCAGCTAGTTTTTGATTTACTGTAGAGACGAGGTCTTGCCAAGTTGCCCAGGCGGGTCTCGAACCCGCGGGCTAAGGCAATCCTCTCACCTCGGCCTCCCAAAAGTGCTGGGATTACAGGCTGAGCCGCCGAGCCCGGTTAGACTCTACTCTTTTCCTGCCTCAAACTCCTGGGTGATCTGGTCATCTGGAACTCACTTCTAACTCCCCGCCCCCTTGCCCTCGGATGTCCCACAAGGTTTCCGGGCAGTACCCGTGTTTCTGACTGAAGGAAGCATCTGATTCCCATTTTCCCATTCCCGCTGCTCTTTCGGTGGCCACAGGCCGCATTCCAGACGAGGGGCTTACACCGGGGTGGAAACCTGAGCCAGCCTAGCAGAGGTCAGAAGCCCAAGGTCAGGCTCCAGATGACTTGCCACTCGGATGCCATACTTACCTGAGCGCACTGCAACCTGCACAAAGAAACCTTAGGAGCAACGAGCGGGCCCAGGACAGACAGGGAGGGGCCTGGGGAGGACCACAAACCCTTTTGGGCAGGCTCTGGGACTAGGAGAGGGAAAGCCTTTTAAATCGCCTTGGAGTCTGGGCAGCCGTCTCCCCAGGAGGCCTGGAGGTGTGGGGGTGGGGTGGGCCTCCCCCTCCCTCCCCCAGAGGCCACGCGTTTCAGGCTCAGAGCTTTAAAGACGCACATACCAATGAGGGGACCAACCACAGCTGCTCACGCGCGCTGCCAGTCGGGCCGCGGTGCCCGGAATAGAGCCCAGGCGCCGGCTCCCCGCCCCTCCGCAGCCTGGCTCTGAGAAACCAAACCCTGCTTCCATCCAGGCAGCCAGGCAACCGCACGCACCACCCTTCCTCCCACGCTAGAAAGCCGCCCCTGGATGCCTAGTTGGAAGGTTTTGTTTCCATGACAACAGACTTAAGGAGATGGCAGAGCAGGTCACCCGACTCCGAGACTCCGCACGGAAGAAGCCCGGAGGGAGCCCTGCCACCCGCCTGATAACCTCAATGGCGCTGGCTTTCTGTCCTTCCCTCCGTCTCCCCCGGCCGCCCCCACCACCCTAGGCTTGGCGTTTCCTGTAGCATTTCTGGCCGCAGCAACCTCGGAGGCCCGGGTCCTTCCAGGATGCCGAGGGGGCGGGGAGACCGGAGGGGGCGAGTACATGGGAAAGCACCGGGACGGCAGACTGGGGAGCTGGTCCGCGCGCTCTCACTTCCTTCGCGCCCTTGCAGTCCCCTCGACCCCGCAAGAAAGGGACGCGCCCTCCCGCTGATTTGGCTTCGCTGCGAAGAGGAAAGCGGAGGGCGAATTCCGAGCGGGAAACTGAGGCCCGGGCTACAGACTCGGCCTTCAGAGACTCGCCTCCCGCCCTCGCCCCCACTCCCGCGGCGTCCCCCAAGCCCCGCGGCGGCGGGGGCGGGGGCGGGCAGGGGACAGTCCTGCGAAGCCCGCGCGGGCGCTTCCCGAGGTAATTTTAGCCGCGAAGGGGCGGGAACGAAGGCAGCGTCCTCC
>NW_007253720.1:100112-103968 GCF_000164805.1 Carlito syrichta | reverse complement strand
GCACGCCGCGGTCAGGCCCCCGCCCCCACGGCGCGCCCACAGTCCACTGCACACGGCGCAGCGCAGACCCGCAAGCACGGGACCGGTCCGTCGCCGGCACGGCAGCCCTGGGAGCGTGCCCGGCCGAGGGGGACGGTCACGCGCACGCAATTCGCAAAGCACCCGAGCGACGGTGACAAGCCGGGACGCAAACAATAGTTGCCTCCGAGTCTGCCCTTCCCGCGGCCGCCTCTTGGCGCACACGCCCTCGCGCGTGCCAGGCGCCTCCGGCTCTCACCCAGAAACGTTCAGCCTTTCAGAAGAAACCTTTTTATTGTTTTTTTTGCCGAAGAAAAAAAGCCATATAAATATTAGAGTATAAAACTTGCGTGAGACACGGGAAGGGGGTGGGGTGGGAGCTACGAGACTATGCGAAGAGAAGCGCTTATAGAAGGAGTCAGTACGGGGAGGGGGCGCCGCAGCGCGTGGACACAGCACGAAACACAGCACGGGCCGCCGCAGGCAGCTCAGGGACAGACGGCTGCGCGGAGCCCGCCGCCCGCTGCCCGCTCGCCGTCACGGAGAAGCACACCGAACTACACTATTGGCTATTCTACACCAGCCGGGGTAGGGGGCAGGGCTCTAGCTACTGTGGGGGCTCTCTGGCAGTCCCGCTGGGTGCACGGGACCCCGGGGCAGCAGGGGTGGGCAGAGGAAGGTCTATGCACAAGGAGGCACTGGGGGACTTTGACCAGGCTCTGGCCACTAGGGGGCGGACTGGGGGCCTGGGCAGTGGCCTTCACGGAGAAGAAATGGCACCTGGCAAGGTAAAGGGCCACTCGAGGGGTGCAGGGACCCTGCGGAGAAGCCCATCCCGGGCTGAGACTTTCTGTCCACTTGGTCCCTGCCCTAGCTTCTTGCCTCCCCAACCCAGGGACTAAGAATGGCCCAGCTGGCCCTCCCTTCCTACTGGGGCTCCACCGACCCTTCCACCAATGGCACCTCTGGAGTACCCAGCACCCGCAGAGGGCCCCTCTGACCTCTCCAGGGGACCCAACCCTAAACCTGCTCAGAGCGTCCTTGGACTGAAATGCCAGTTTAAATCCGTTGGTCCTGGTAGCTCAGCCCAAACTGGCTGCCTGGGCTGAGCCGTAGGTGTGGGGGGTGAGGGTCCAGCCTGGTGCTTGGTTTCTGGCTGGAATTTGGGGGATCTGGCCAGTACTCTGGGACATACGGAGCCTCCTGCAAGACCCTGATACGTTGATGGGTCAAGCCTTGTCCATCCCCCCCATCCACATCCACATACTTCCTTTCTTTATCTTACCACCCCATACTGTCTTGGAACATGCAATGGAGTCTCTTGTTTGAGGAGGGGACAGGGAAGTCGCGCATGCAGTGGGAACATCAAACAATGGAAAACGAAACAAAAGAAAAGACTGGTCCCCAAGGCGTTGGGAAGAGGCTTGGTAGCAAAATGCCCTCCCTAAATCCAGCAAGCATCGGTACCATGGGGATGATGACATGTCCTCTAAAACTTGAGCATCGGTCTCAGGCTCGGCACGAAGATGAGGGGACTGGCACCAAACCATGCTCTGGGGGAAGACTGAGAAGCAAAGGGGAGGTCAAGAGGTCACGATGCCCTTCCAACTCTTCAGAACTGTGAGCCTTTTTAGTTCACCGGGTACCTCAACACCCCAACCGCCTAACTCAAGAGAGAGGAACTGGTGGAGGGGTGGGCTGGGCTGGGCTGGGCTGGGGAGCAGGGAGGCAAGGGATGAATGGGCCTGATTGATTTGGAAGATGGAGGCGTTCCGCTGTGACTCAAGGGGCTGTGACAAATGGTTCTCGGTGTCTACACTAACCCCACTACCCCCCCCATGGGTACAGCAACTGATTGGATGGGGGTTCCCAGCAGAACTCCCTTTGCATATTCAACCCCCTGGGGGCAGAGGGGTGGGGTTGACTGGGCACTTGTTTCTGTTTCCCGAGGGGAGCATGGCCTTGGCCCCTGCCAGTATCCTGGGGGTGAGCCCTGAAATTCTGAGGCCTGGGTACAGGTAAGGAGAAACTGGGCTGGTTGGGGAGGGAGGCTGCCTGTGGCTCTAGGCCTGGCCTCCACGTTACTTCTTCTCCTTCTTGCCCGACTTCTTCTTGTTGCCATTGCCACCCGCTGGGGCCTTGCCCTCCCGCTTGCCAGCTGCGTTGGTCAGTGTGGCATTGCTGCCAGGGATGTAGACGTTCTGGCGGTAGTCGGGCACGTGCTGCAGTGTGAACTGGGGGCCGTAGCGGGCGCTCAAGCCCATGGTGCCGGCGCCCCCTCCCAGGGTGGAGCTCCCATCAGCAGCTTCTGCAGAGAGAGAGAAGGAGATCAGAAGGGCTAAACTTGCTGTCCTCAGCAGCCACTCTCTTACCCCACAAGCAGTGAACGAAGGTCTGCAAAGCACCCTGGGCCCTGACCTTGTGAGCACAGGGAATACAAGGGTCACCAACGCAGTCTCTGCCCACAAGGAGCTGAGGGTACAGCACTCTGGGCAAGTCTACCTAACCTCTCTATGCCACCTCAGTTTTCTGATCTGCAAAGTGGGGATAAAAACAGTATCCATCTCTTCTGGTTTTGGTGAAAGGTAAATGAGCCTGAGGTGAGTGGATTGCCTGAGCCCGTGGGATCAAGACCCGCCTGGGCAACTTGGCGAGACCTCATCTCTACAATAGATCAAAAAATTAGCCGGACGTGGTGGTGCGTGCCTGCAGTTCCAGCTACTTGGAAGGCTGAGGCGGAAGGATCACCGGAGCCCAGCAGGTCGAGGCTGCGGTGGCCGGGAGCGGCCACAGCACTCCAGTCCGGGCGACTGAGTGAGACTGCAACTCAAAAAAACAAACACACACAAAAAACAGGTAAATGAGAAAATGTACTGAAAGTACCTAGAATAGCACCTGGTAGCTGGTAAGTGCTTCTCTCAGTGCTTCCTGGAGGACAGCACCCATGGTGTGTGCATGCTCCCGGCCTTCTCCAACCAGTGCCTGGCACAGAGTCGGAATTCAGTAGTCCTGTTATTAGTTGGGTGGGAGTGGGGTGGGAGTGTTCTTCCAAGCAGTCATTTCATATCAGCATTTGGCCGCTACTCTGTGCCAAGCAGTTTTCCAGATGCCACACGTGCATGATCGCGTTTAACCTCAACGCAACAACCCAGCGAGGTACATGTATTATAAAAGACTGCAGTGCTCAAGACCACACCGGACAGTGTATGTTAGAGAGGGATTCAGGCCCATGTTTGTCTGAGTGCATGCTGGAGGTGATAGGTAGTCACCACTACCACCACCGCCGCCACTAGCCTGGACATTGTCCCTACTCGTAGGGTTAAGGAGGTACAGAGAAGATAGTGAGGCTGAGGAGATGCTGATCTGGGGGAGGATGTCTTAGGTTCAGTGGAGACACAGGCCCAGAGTGCCAGAGCTAGGTGACGTCACAGAGCGCCTCTAGCCCAATTGCTCACCGCCCAGAATCTCAGAATCTGCATTTTAAGAAACTCTCAGGTGATCTGTATGCACAGTAAAGGCTGAGACCACAGAATTACCTACTTGTAGGGTTTCTGTGCAGATTAAATGCGACAGTGCTTTATCCAGTGCCCAGGCACTTGGTAAGGGCTCAATACATGCCAGCTGCTGCTCTCACCGTTGCGGTCATCCTCACCCAGTGTCGCCCGTCTCCCCCCTCGCCCACGCTCCCTGACTGGGTGGGGGTGGGAGTGGAGGACACAGAAGTCTGACGCCCTCGGTTCACTTAGGAGGTCCTGAAATCCTCTGTGGCAGTGAGATGGTTAAAGCCCCGGGGATGCGCGGTCCAGCACACGCCCAGCTGGCCGAAGAGCCTCCCTCC
>NW_007253720.1:74410-99457 GCF_000164805.1 Carlito syrichta | reverse complement strand
GGGGAGGGGGCCCAGAGCTGCTTCAAAGAACCCGGATTCCAGAGTGATTTAGGGGCTGGAGGGGAGGCCTCAGAGGCGCCAGAGAAAGAGAGAGGGGTGGGGTGGGGGTGGTCTCGTGTTTGCACCCATGCACACAGAAGAAAATGAGGAGGAAGTGTGGAGAAACAGAGCAAGGAGGCAGAAACAGGAAGGGCATGGCTACCTAGAAGCCAGGCCCACCCACATCCCATGTGCACCCAAGAGCTCTGAGAAGCACCCAAAGCGGGAAAATGACAAAGCCAGCCCCTGGCCACCCATGTGCCCTGAAGATGGGTAGGACCAGGAGAGCGAGAAGATGTGGAAATCCAGGGTGTAATAGAGAGAAGCTGCCGCTAGCGTGCTCTCTGGTCATCTCTGCCTGCCACGAAGGAGCGGTGTGACCTTGGCCAAGGCTCTGCGCGGCTCAAGTCCCGGTTTCCCCGTCTGTAAATCTGAGGGGAAGCATTTGGATCGCCAGCTTTGACCTTCCATAGAATCAGTCTCCAATAGCCCTGCTTTCTACACCTCCCTCCCTCTAAGGCCCACATTAAGCAGGAGCCAGACTTTTCTCTCCATCGTCCAAAGAGAAACAGGCTTGGAAGAGCAGCAAGAAGCTGGGCATCTTCTGGCCTGAAGGAGGTGGGGGTGATGCTCCCCTCCTTCCCTGTGCCAACCTCCCCTCAGGAAACTCAGCTCCCAGCTCCCAGTTCCATAACCTGCCGCTCACCCCCATCCTCCCAACCCACCCAGACAGGGGTTGAGACAGCGGCAATGCCAGAGTAGCTCAGGGAAGCCCCACTAAGCCAAACCAGAGCTGGTTGAGCTGCAGACCGCAGCCTCCTTGAGAGCACACCTCCTCCCAAATGTTTATTTTAAAAGCCTCCCAAGCGTGAGCTCTTACTCTCCCTCTTACTCACCCCCTCAGCGGCCCCACAGGCCTGGCTGGGCTGGACTCCAGGAACCTCTCCGGTTCCCGGCTAGAAAGCCAGTGTGAAAGTGAGAGCAGGGCCTGACCCCCAGGCCTGACCCACCACCTCCACGCCTGGCGCCTTCCCCCAGGGCCCAGGCTTAGACTGAGGCCGGGCCCTGTGTGAGCCAGAGGGTTGAAGCTTTGACAGGGGAGTGAAGCCTTGCTCCATGGGGACCTGCTGGGAGGGTTTGGGGTCATAAGTACTGATTCCATTTCTATTCCTCACATCTGGATTTAGGCTAAAAAGCCTGCTTCCTGGCCTTAGGGCGCAAGTCCACAGCAGCTAAATATACCTGTTTACTTCCCTCAAAAGCCCGACTTGGCATCTCCCCAGACCCAGCTGTCTGCCTCTTCCATACTCAGGCTCTGCCTCTCTTAAACCACAGCCCCACCAGACCTGGGCAGCTCTATCCCGGGAGGCTGGCCGCCCTGCCACCTTCCTCTTTTGTCCACAGGCCTGGCCCAACCTAACTTCAAATACATCTGGGGTCAGTTGCCTGATTTAGCAAATAAAAATACAGGGCGCCTAGTTCAGTGCCATTTTCAGGTAAGCAATTAGTCGGTTTTTTTAGTATGTATGCCTCATGCAACAATTGAGAGACATGCTAAAATAGTACCTGCTGACCGGGCGCAGTGGCTCAAGCCTGTAATCCCAGCACTTTGGGAGTCTGAGGCAAGAGGGTTGCCTGGGCCCGCAGGTTCGAGACCAGCCTGGGCAACATGGTGAGATCTCGTCTCTTCAATAAATCAAAAAATTAACCGGGCGTGGTACCGCGCGCCTGTAGTTCCGGCTACTTGGATGGCTGAGGCAGAAGGATCGCCTGAACACAGCAGGTTGAGACTGCGGTGGCTGGGAGCGTGCCACTGCACTCCAGCATGGGCGACAGAGTGAGACTCCAACTCAAAACAAAAACCAAAAAAACAGTACTCGCTGTTTATCTGGAATTAAAATTTAACTGGGCATCCTGGATTTTGTCTGACAAGCCTGATTGTGAGAGCATCAGGAGGAGTTTAACCTCTAGGCCTCCTGTTCAGCTAAAAGGTAAACTGAGATTGGATCTAAAGGCAGTCATGGTCCCCATAGTGGAAGGGGCATGAACTTGGGAGTCGAGCTGGATGAGAACCGCAGCTCTGCAGCTCAAAACTGGAACCTTAGGCAAGTGACTTCTCAGTTCTCTCACCTGTCAAATGTAAGTCATCAGACCTGCCTCACGGAGCTGTTGAGAGGATTAGTTGACATGAGGCCCAGAAAGTTTGTTTAGCATGAGCCCCGGTGTGATTGCAGTGATTCTTGTGATTTCCCGGGTTTTCTACTCACAGTCCTCCAACGCTGGGGGCAGGGCTCTCAGTTCACCATATGAGGCCAATGCCTTAATCCTCTGCCAGGCTCCCTGTAAGCCCAGGATTTGCTGCTCCAGAAGCTAGCCCTTATTAATAGGCATTATTCTGATTCGGCCTTCTACCTTTACAGGTCAATAAAGATAATTAATCAATTCTAGTCACTATGCCTTGTGCCCTCACTCTCTGCCAAGCCTGTGCTGAGGGCCTTACTTGTGGCCCTCACAGCACGACAGTGAGATCTGTTGGTGTGTCCATTTCATAGCAAGTGATACTGAGGCCGAGAGAGGCTTAATAAGGATCCATAGCTAAGTGGTGGCACCAGGATTTGGATCCAGATCGCCTGCCTCCCAAGCCCATGCTCTGAAGTTCTAATGATGTTATATATATATATATATATATATATATATATATATATATATATATATATATATACACCACCACCACCACCCCCCACCACCCCCACCCTGGGCTCAGGACCCTTGTGACTCTCCAGGGACAACAACCATTGACTGAATCTCCATTACATAGGAGACTCTTTGTGGGAAAACCAAAATCCTGCCCTGTAGTCAAGGGCAACGGAAAGAGATGGAAGGAGCCTTGCATAATCAGAGTGTGTTGTCTCTGCTGGGACGGTTCACACTCACGTTGCTGTTGAAGGCTGGTATGTGCCAGGCCCAATACTCTATGCTTTTTTTTTTTTTTTAATAGAGTCTCGTTCTGTCACCTGCAGCCTCAACCTGCTGGGTTCAGGTGATCCTTCTGCTTCAGCCTTCCAAGTAGCTAGAACTACAGGCACACGCTGCTACACCCAGCTAATTTTTTGATTTATTGTAGAGACAAGGTCTTGCCAAGTTGCCCAGTCTGGTCTCAAACCTGTGGACTCAGGCAGGCAATCCTCTCACCTCCGCCTCCCAAAATGCTGGGATTACAGGCATGAGCCATCATGTGTGGTGGTACTCTATGCTTTATGGTATCATTTAATCCTTACAACAACCCTGTGGGGTCCCTATCCCCATTTTCTGGGCTGAGGAAACACAGGTTTAGAGATGGAGCAAGTTGATCAAAGTCACAAGGATAGCGGTAGCTAGAACCCACTCTATGCTATCCCCTTCCAGAGCTAGTCTTGTAAACACCACTCTCTCTATCTCCCCATGGATTCTTCCTTGTTCACTCCCCTCTGAGAAGCCTAGGACCCCAATCACTTTGCTGTCCCTTAACCTGGCTTCCAGTCCTGCAATCATGAGTCCTCTCACACCAGCTGAAAGGTCTGGAGAAACTATGCAGGTTGATTTCCAGTTTCCAGGCATCGTGCTATGGGATGCACCCCAGAACCCCAGGTCTCCCATCCCACCACACACGTTGACACCACTCACCACTGGCGGAGGCCAAGATCATGGCTTGCAGCATCTCGGTGTCAAACTGGTTGTTGGGCCAGGTGCCAGTGTCATCGCCATTTTGGGAGCTGGAGAGAGAGTGGAATGGTGAGCACGGTCCCCCAGGCCAGCAGCTCATGACCCTCCTGTCCTTTTCCAGGGCTTCCAACTCTAGTACCCAATGCCTACCTCGTGCCCAAGGCCTGCTCTTTCGACAAGGCAGGAGATGCTTATACAATCCTCAGAAGCCAGATCCCCACTGTTCAGTCCCCCAAACCAGCTCTCTGCTGCCTTGGAGGCATTTTAGGCACTGTATGCCCTGGTCCCCTGAGAGCATGGCTTACTGTCACAGTGAGGGAGATCAGATCCTCTCCTGAGGACTCTGAAGGGGAGAAATGGAAGAGAATGTTCCAGCGTCAGAGAAAAAGGTAGGGATCTAGAGGGAACCTCGCAGGAGATGTAGGAAGCCCTAAGAGACCCTGGAACAAGGAGAAAGGAATTTTTTTTTTTTGAGTTGGAGTCTCACTCTGTCACCCAGACTGGAGTGCAGTGGCCGCTCCCGGCCACCGCAGCCTCGCCTGCTGGGCTCCGGCGATCCTTCCGCCTCAGCCTTCCGAGTAGCTGGAATTACAGGCACGCGCTACCACGCCCAGCTGATTTTTTGATTTATTGTGGAGATGAGGTCTCGCTGCCCAGGCGAATCTCGAACCCGCGGGCTCAGGCAATCCACTCACCTCAGTCTCCCAAAGGCGCGGGATTACAGGCAAGAAAAGAATTTTTAAAACACAAATCCCATCACTTCAGCGGCTTCCTAAGCCCTCAGAAGAAACTCCACAGGCAAATAAGAACATGGTTCTCCTATTTTACAAGACCACCCCCAGTCTCACTTTCAAACATGCTATCATCAAACCTTTTCTGAGGCATTTCCCTATTTTTTTTTTCCCCTTGGAGTCTAACTCTGTCACCCAGGTTGGAGTGCAGTGGCATGCTTATGGCTACTGCAGCCTCAACCTGCTGGGCTCAGGTGATCCTTCTATCTCAGTCTTCCAAGTAGCTGGAACTATAGGTGCGTGCCACCACACTCGGCTAATTTTTTTTTTCTTTTGAGTCGGAGTCTCACTATCACCCAGGCTGGTGTGCAGTGGCATGCTTAACAGCCACCGCAGCCTTGATCTGCTGGGCTCAGGCAATCCTTCTGCCTCAGCCTTCCAAGTAACTGGAACTACAGGCGTGCATCACCGCCTGGCTAATTTTTTGATTTATTGTGGAGATGAGGTCTCACCAAGTTGCCCAGGCTGGTCTTGAACCCTGGGCTCAGGCAATCCTCTTGCCTCTGCCTCCCAAAATGCTGTGATTACAGGCTTGAACCACCGTGCTGGGTGTTGGCTAATTTTTTGACTTATTGTAGAGACAAGGTCTGCCATGTTGCCCAGGCTGGTCTCAAACCCGTGGGCTCAGACAATCCTCTCGCCTCCGCCTCCCAAAGTCCTGGGATTACAGGTGTAGGCTACCACGCCCACCTGTACTTCCCTATTCCTTAAGCTCCTTCTAGCTGTGAACCATGGGCAAGTGGTGTTCCCTAGAATGCCAGTCCCAAACCTTTGCCTTGGTAACATGGGTGAAATTCATCAGAGAGGATCCCTAAGCCCACCCAGGCTGAGTCAGTTGCCTCTGCTGTGCTCCCACCCTGGTGGCTGCCCCATGTGGCACTAGTCAGCTGTGACTGTGGTTGCGTGTGTCTGCTTCCCCACCACATTGACCTCATGAGGCCTGGACTGTGTCTGCCTGTTTCCTACTGAAGCATTTGGCAGGAAATCTGTCACCTGGGTCTGATGGAGGCTTTTAAAAACTGTATGCATTGAAAGAACAGGAAATGATTCTTACTTTTATAAAATACTAAACTATAAAAGAACCTAAGGAATTTTAACTCAACTTGGATTTTTCCCATAGTGACAATTTCCATGCTTTTTATTTTGGAATTTTCTCTTTCTTTCTTTTTTTTTTTTTACAGCAGAAGCAAGACTTTAATGACGGTCTTGCAAGATTGGATGTCTGATGGGGAGGCACCTATTTTGGAATTTTCAAGAATCAAATCATTTCAATTTGGGCCAGGCATGGTGGCTCAGGTGGCTCATGCCTGTTATCCCAGCACTTTTGAAGGCCAAGGCCAGGGAATTGCTAGAGCCCAGGACTTCAAGACCAGCCTGGGTAACATAGCAAGACCTCATTTCTACCAAAAAAAAAAAAATTACCCAGGTGTGGTGACCTGTAGTCCCAGCTACTTGGGAGGCTGAGACAGAAGGCCTGCCTGAGCCCAGGAGGTTAAGGTTTCAGTAGTTGTGAGCGTGCCACTGCATTCCAGCCTGAGTGACAGAGTGAGACTCTGACTCAAAAAAAAAAAGTTGCAGAGGAAGAGGGAAACAGCCCTGGACATGCACAGTCTGCCCATTAAGTAACTGTTAGCACCATCTGACACAGGGAAGCTGTTCCTCAATAAACTTACTTGTTGCCTGAATGAATGGGAAGAGACTAGTGGAGTTAAGTCACCATGAGGCAAGAAGAACTTGGCACCCCGGGAAGGACTGCAAGGCGGGTCTTGAAGTCATGAAAGTGTGTGTGTGTTTGGATGTGTGTATATGTATGTATATGTGTGTACGTGTATCTATGTGTGTGTGTGTGTGTATGTATGTATGTGGTTTATGTGTATATGTTTGTATGTGTGCATAAACATGTCTTTTGTCATGGTAGGTGAACACAACCAAAACCTTCTTTACAGTTTTTCCAAGGTCTGTTCCTGCCTACGATTTCTCTGGAACTGGGATTTCCCATCTCTAAGCAGGTGGACTCAGTCTAAGTCTCAGACCAGACGCAAAGCAGCTGTGTGTCTACACACAGCTCTACACCATCAAATGGAAAGTTAGGGTTGGCGGGGCAACAGGAATCTCGGTCCTCCTTCCCCAAAGCAGGAAAAGTTGGAATTATATCCATTTAGTCAACAAATACTTAATGAGCAATTATCATGTACCAGACACTGGGCTAGGTGCTGGGGCTGTAACTGTGAACATGACAGAAACAGTCCATCTTTAGGGTGCACATGGAGAGGCTGATAGTAAATAATGACACAATAAATTCATTGCAGTTGTGTCACGTGCCAAGGAGGCACGGAGCAGGGGCTGCCAGAGGGTATCAGGAGAGTCCTGACCTAGTCGGGGTTAGGGAGCTCAGCCAGCTTGGGCTTCCCTCGGGAAAAGACAGTGAACTTAAATCTGAAGAAATTATCCAGGTCATTTGCAGAAGAATGCCAGCAAATACATGTAGAAGGAATGATAGAATATCGCCACCTGTAACCACCCTGTACAAGCAGATTCAGGCGAGGATCATCAGTGACTATTAAAATAGCAAAATTGCGTGAAGGCTTGCCCCACAGAGTATCACCCACAGGTTACTTATTAATCGCAAATACTTAAAAATGTCTTCCTAATGGAGAATTTGGGGACACCACTTTCACCACGTGAACATACTTCACGTCACTGTCAGTGGGACACACAGACATGAAACGATTCCCAACACAATGCCGTGGGAAGTGCCTCATCACACATGGCGGGCTCTCACCAAGACTGTCCTGCCTAAATCTAGCTGTGAGAAAATGACCGGCAAATCCGGATTGTGGAGCATTTTCAAAGGTAGGAAGGCTGTTCTAGGTCAAAGGAGAGGAAAAAGACATGGCAAGCAAATGCAATTTATGCTGCTTCATGGAATCTTATATTTAAACAACAACAACAACAACAACAAAACAAGATACAAATGACCAGGGACACTTAAGAAAATCTGCTAGTGGACTTTGTATATAGTATTGTGTTAAATTCCTCAAATGTGATAATTCCTTTGTGGTTATATGGGAGAATGATATTGTCCTTAGGAGACATATTCTGAAGTATTTCAGATGTTATGTCCACAACTCTTTTTTTTTGAGTTGGAGTCTCACTCCATCACCCAGGCTGGAGTGCAATGGCACACTCATGACCAACGCAGCCTTGACCTGCTGGGCTTTGGCGATCCTTCCGCTCGGCCTTCCATGTAGCTGGAACTAAAGACGCACGTTACCGCGCCTGATTAATTTTTGATTTTATTGTAGAGATGGGGGGGTCTTGCCAAGTTGCCCGGGCTGGTCTCAAAAATGTAGTCTCAGGCAATCCACTCGCCTCAGTCTCCCAAGGTGCTGGGATGACAGGCTGAGGCACTGAGTCTGGTCCACAGTTCACTTTCAAATGGTTCAGAAAAAAGTGTGTATGTGTTTATGTAGAGGGAGAGAGAATGCAAATATTAACAATTGCTAAATCTAAGTAAAAAGATTAAAAAGTATGTACTTGAGCCGGGCTCGGTGGCTCAGCCTGTAATCCCGCGATTTGGGAGGCTGAGGTGAGTAGATTGCCTGAGCCCGCGGGTTCAAAACCCATCTGGGCAACTTGGCGAGACCTCATCTCTACAATAAATCAAAAAATCAGCCGGGCGTGGTAGCGCGTGTCTGTAATTTCGGCTACTCGGAAGGATCGCCGGAGCCCAGCGGGTCGAGGCTGCGGTGGCCGGGAGTGGCCGCTGCACTCCGGTCTGGGCGACAGAGTGAGACTCCAACTCAAAACAAAAACAAACAAACAGACAAAAAAACGTATGTATTTGGACTAGGCTCAGTGGCTCAGCCTCCCAGCACTTTGGGAAGCTGAGATGGAAGAACTGCTTGAGCCCAGGAGTTCGAGACCAGCCTGGGCAACTTAGCAGAAGAATAGATGCTTTCATCATACTATCCATTCATCTTTTTCATAGGCTTGAAACATCTCAAGATAAGAAATTGAGGGCAAAACTAGTTACTTAGGAGAGATGTAGTGTTGTGGGAGAGAGCTTTTCAGGCAGAAGGAGTGATAAGCCCCCAGTCTCTGAGGCTGGAAGGCACCTGATGAGTTCAAAGGACAAGGGGAGGCTGTGACTTGGTTGTATCCCGAGAGCTCTGTGAAGGGGCTGAGGTGCTACAAAGGGAGTTGTTGTGATTGGACTTAAGTGTTTAAAGGTCACTCTTGCCTCTGTGAAAGGCCCTAGAGTGAGGGCTCCCCTAGAAGGACAGGAGCCTCTATCACCTCTATCTCTATAAAAATCCGGGAGTCATTCCCTCCAGCCTGGCAGTGCTCTGCCTGAGGAGGCAGGGCTGAGATGGGTGGTCTTAGCCCAGAAGGGGCCTAATGGGATCAAGTGGGGAGAGAAGGACTGGGGCAGCAGGGAGGAGGACTCTGGGGCTGTCAGAGAGGTAGCACGGTCAGATGCCATGGGTTAAGAGGATGCTCTGTCACAGTGGGCAGTGCTGTTGAGGGAATGAAGGTGAGTGGAAGGGTCAGCCTGGAACCGTAACGAGCCGGACTGCAAGGAGGGTTCCTGGGAATGGTTGAAGGCTGGGGCCAAGCAGGTGGGCAGGCTGCCAACTCTTCCCAGCCAGGCAAGAGCTAAGTGGAGGGGGAGAGACTTCTTTTTGAACCATTTGGCTTCCTATTCTCTGGGTTACTGGGCTGACTGGGTAATATATTTATCATCTCTTTCATCCTCAGAATAAGCATTATGATTATCTGCAGGTAAGCATTATGGTTATCTCTATTTTCCAGTAGGTGCTGTGAGGCTCAGAGAGGTTAAGAGATGGTCCCAAAGTCACAAATCCGGTAAATGGCAGAGCTGCATCCTGAAATACGACCTCCAAGCCTGTGGTTATATACACAAGAACACACTGGGCTTCAACAGGGAGGACTTGGACCCCCAGCAGCAGATATCAAAGACTCTTCCAGGATGTGGAGAATAGTGGAAAGTAAAAACGGAGGAGATGAACTATTTAACTGACCACCTTCCAAGCACCCACTATGTGCCAGTGCCTGTGACAGGCCCTAGAATTTCAGGAATGGTAGCTACAGTCCTGCCCTGTGGAGCCTGTATTCTGGTACCCTGGGTATGTGTGTGGTGTGTGGTGTGATATTCCATAGGCTGGGCTATAGTAAAATACTCCCTGCTTAAAAAAAAAAAAAAAGTGAGGCCGGGTTCGGTGGCTCAGTCTGTAATCCCAGCACTTTGGGAGGCCGAGGCAAGTGGATTGCCTGAGCCCGCGGGTTCGAGACCCTCCTGGGCAACTTGGCAAGACCTCGTCTCTACAATAAATCAAAAATTAGCCAGGCGTGATCGTGCACGCCTGTAGTTCCAGCTGCTTGGAAGGCTGAGGCGGAAGGATCGCCGGAGCCCAGCAGGTCAAGGCTGCGGTGGCCGGGAGTGGCCACTGCACTCCAGCCTGGGCGATAGGGTGGAACTCCGACCCAAAAAAAAAAAAAAGTGAGAAATCTGGGCAAATCACCCTGACAACAGCCTGTATTTATTGTGTTAAAATGTAAAGCATGTGTATTTTTTATGCAGCGAAAGCCTATTGGTGTTTAAAATATATATATGTATATACATATATTCATATGAGAGGCTACTATGAAACAATTAAATGACTTTTGAATAATTTTTATTGACATAGAGAAATCCTCATGCTATATTGCAAAGAAGGAAAAAAGTGTACAAGACTGATGGACAGTATGACCTCAATTACTATTATTTTTAAAAACTGGTAAAAGCCAGGCTCAGTGGCTCAGCCTGTAATCCCACGCCTTGGGAGGCTGAGGTGAGTGGATTGCCTGAGCCCGTGAGTTCGAGACCCGCCTGGTCAACTTGGCAAGACCTCATCTCTACAATAAATCAAAAAATTAGCCAGACGTGGCAGTGCGTGCCTGTAGTTCCAGCTACTTGGAAGACTGAGGCGGAAGGATCGCCAGAGCCCAGCAGGTCGAGGCTGCGGTGGCCGGGAGCAGCCGCTGCACTCCAGTCTGGGTGACAGAGTGAGACTCCAACTAAAAAAAAACCCGAAAAAAATGGTAAGAAATACCAGTTCCTGGGAATAAAAGATTTTGATGTGGAAATCAAGTGCCATATAAAAGTGTCAGCGAGCTTGTGAGCAATTTATTTAGGTGAATCAGACTTTTATTATATTTATTTTTTATTTTTTTGAGTCAGAGTCTCACTCTGGTTTTGTTTTTGTTTTTGTTTTGAGTTGGAGTCTCACTCTGTCGCCTAGAATGGAGTGCAGTGGCACGCTCATGGTCACCATAGCTTTGACCTGCTGGGCTGAGGTGATCCTTCCGCCTCAACGTTCCAAGTACCTGTAACTATAGGTGTGCACCACCACGCCTGGTTAACTTTTTGATGTGTTGTAGAGACAAGGTCTCACCATGTTGCCCAGGCTGGTCTCGAATCTGTGGGCTCAGGCAATCCTCTTGCCTCTGCCTCCCAAATTGCTGGGATTATAGGCATGAGCCACCACACCCGGCTGTGAATCAGAAACTTGTGCAGGTTGTTTGACTACAAAAAGAAAAAAGTTTAGAAAGATATATATATAATTGTTATCAATTTAATCAATACATTAAAAAAAAAGATGGAGAGGAAAGCTTTTACATTAAAAGAGCTTAAACTGAGCTTGGTGGCTCACGCCTATACTACCAGCACTTTGAGAGGCTGAGGTGGGAGGATCATTTGAGCCCAGGAGTTTGAGACCAGCTCTGGGCAATATAGACCCCCATTTCTAAGGGAAAAAAAAAAAATCTTCAATTAGTATAAAATGTGAACCCTATAAAAGAATCATCTATTAAAGATAATAAAGACCCAGATGAAAGTATATGATGTCTGAGATTTGTTTCAAAATTATCCAAGGTGAGGATGAAGGTGGGATATAAGTGAAACAGAATAGGGCATTAGTTGAAGCTGGATGGGGAATCCTACAGGTTCATTATACTGTCCTCTCTACTTTTGTATAGATTTGAAATTTTTCACATTAAATACAAAGTTAGTGGTGGTTCTCTCTAGGTTGTAAGGTGACAGGTGGGTTTTCTTTAAATTATTTTTTCTACTTCTTGTGTTTCTTTCATGTGCATGTATTATTTTATAAACAGAAAAAAATTAATTTGCGATCTGTTTGTTGAATGACTGCTCAAACAGAGAGAATAGGACAGTGTCTCTCAGAGGAGGAAGAATGGAAGGGGATCCAGAGTAGGGAAATGGTCGTGTGGAACCATCAGAGGAAAGATCAGATTGGGACCAGAGGAAGCCAAGTGGAGACTCCTCTGTGCAGGAACCCGCGGCAGGGCAGGGCCTGCGTTACAGCCTGAGAAGGGGAAGTGGCCTTGCGGCTCAGAGCTTGAGACGGCAGCTGCTGGGATCAGAAGCCAAAAGGATGACCTGGGAAGGACAGGGCAGAAGGAGCAGCATGTGGCAGGGAGGGACCTCAGAAGTGAGTTTTTCCTTTGTCTAGGCGGTGTGACCCAGGCTAGCTTGAAGTTGAGCCAGATTTACTGAAGAGCTCAACACTAGTCCTTCTCTGAACTTGGCGCGCCTGATCAGGTGAACTGGAGGAAGGTGGGCAACAGGGTAGGGAGGGCTAGAACCAGGGTTAGACCAAATAAGAACCCTCCCTTCTTCATCCCCTCACTGCAATTTGCTCATCAAATGGCCACAAAGAGAAAACTTCTGTCATCCTGGAAAGCCTCACCACAGGGCTTTTGCATATGCTCTTCCTCCCATCTGAAATGCTCTTCCTTCTTTCTTCAGCTGGTTAATTTGTATTCATCCTTCAGATCTCAGCACAACTTCTCCTCCTGGAGGTCCTCCTGTTCGAAGCCAAACCCCTACTTTTGCTCTCACCACCAGGCACTGCTCTTCGTAGCACTTAGGATAGCCCAGTCTTACATTTATTTTTGTGATTATGTGGTTAGTCTTTGTCTCCCTCAACACAATGTAAACTCCTTGAGGGTAGAGACCATGTCTGTTTTATATCTCCCACACCTACAACATTGCCTGGCCAACGGAAAGCACTTACTAGCCATTTGTTGAATGAATGAGGGAGGAAAGTTAAAGTGGCTGAACTGGACCTTTTTTTTTTTTTTTTGAGTTGGAGTCTCACTCGGTCGCCCAGACTGGAGTGCAGTGGCCCCTCCCGGCCACCACAGCCTCGACCTGCTGGGCTCCGGCGATCCTTCCGCCTCAGCCTTCCGAGTAGCCGGAATTACAGGAACGCGCTACCACGCCCGGCTGATTTTTTGATTTATTGTAGAGATGAGATCTCGCTGCCCAGGCGGGTCTCGAACCCACGTGCTCAGGCAATCCACTCACCTCAGTCTCCCAAAGGTGCGGGATTACAGGCTGAGCCACCGAGCCCGGCACCTGAACTTACTCCTTAACACTTACTCCATCTTGGCCACTTTGGAGCTGCTGAATGAGAAATGTTTGTTCCATCTCCCACAAGTTAATAAGGAGAGAGAGAGATAGAGATAGAGAGAGAGAGAAAGAGAGAGAGAGACAGTGACAGTGTGTGTATGAGCGCTCCTGTGCCTTCTCCTCCACCTCTTCAAGAGCTCACATGTATTCCAGGCCACTGAGCCTCTCACTTGATGAAAAAAAACTTGAGATAAGGGTAAAGTGCTCACCCCAGAGGGCACAGGAGAGGCCACTAGTGGAGCTTCCAGGTTCAACAATGAATTCTGCGTAGGCCTGTGTATGGACTGGGGTGAAAGTAGGCAGGGCAAACATAAATTGGCCAGAATATTGCAATGTCACCTCTTCCTAGAGGCC
Organism: Carlito syrichta; assembly: GCF_000164805.1. Classification (NCBI taxonomy): domain Eukaryota; kingdom Metazoa; phylum Chordata; class Mammalia; order Primates; family Tarsiidae; genus Carlito; species Carlito syrichta. The sequence goes on along the minus strand of NW_007253720.1, from coordinate 86,074 downwards.
CCCCCCATTCACCTCCCAATACACTCACATTGCTCTCTTCTCAGAACTTATTATGATTTGTAAGAAGATGTTTTCTTGGTGTGTTTTGATGTCCATTTTCTGTCTCCTCTGCTGGCCTGGAAGCCTATGAGTTCAGGGATCATGTCTGCTTGTTCACTCTTACAGTCCAGTGTTTAACTCAGAGCCTGGCTCATAGTAGATGCTCAAAAAATATTTGTCGAATGAGTGAATACATGAATGACTTAGTGGATAACCTATGGGAAGGCTGGCAAGGACAGCAGGAAAAAGGGAGGCAGCTGGGGTCAAAGGTGGGGTAGGGCCAATCCAGGCCTTCTCATCTGCTGCTTTTTAGGGGCCTCTTAGAAGTGATTTGCATTCCTAAAACCAGTGACAGGACTGTGCCTGCCCAGGAGCTGGAATCTCTGCCATACACCAGGGTCTCCTGGGTCCTTCTGGCAGAAATGTTTGATTGTTGGGGGAGAGGAGAGAGGATGTCCAGAAGCTCAACATCTGTAGCCTCTTGGCAAATGTGGGTAACAAGTTCCATCCAGGAGGCAGGGGAAGGTGGCCCAAGCTCCTGCCTCTCCCTGGGCTCCCTGTCTCCTTCAGGCTCCAGACTTCTAAAAGGGAGGCCTGGCCCAGAGCCCATCCTACTCCCCTCACACCAACCAAAGGCCTTTTTGCTGAAGTCCTCCCCCCAACACACACACCCGCAGGGGGTTCCTGTCTTAGCAGGAATTCATCCTCGATGGAAACGAGCAGCTGGGGCTGCCTGGATGGGAGGGCCGGTGTTGTACAGCCACGATCAAAGGCTCTGTGTGTGTGTGTGAGGGGCAGGGACAAGGAGGGGGTGGCGCATGTGGGTGCTGGCTTGCCCACAAGTACAAAAAAGGTGAGAGAGACAGAGCCTCAGAGAAAAAGACAGGGTAAAAGAGAGACAGAGAGAGAGGGGGGGGGGAGAGAGAGAGAGAGAGAGAGAGAGAGAGAGAAAGTAAGAGAAAGAGGCTGAGGGGGGCGGAAAAAGGCAGACCACAGACAGAGATAGATACACACAGACAGAGAGAGAGACAGAGACAAAGAAAGGGACACGAAAACAGAAATAGCGAGAAACAGAGAGACTAGAGACGGAAGAACAGAGGGGCTCTAGGAAACAGCAAAAGGAGGAGAAACAGAAAAGAGGTCCAGGACGAGGTCCAAGACGAGGCAGAGACAGAAAAGGAGAAAGAGACGGAGTCTAAAGAAGAGCCACATTTATTATTTCATTCCACATTTATTGAGCACCCACGCCATGGTAGGCACAGTGGGAGGCAAAGTCAGGCAAGTAGACACCGATGGTAGGCACTGAGGTGCAGCAATAAAGACAGAAACGGAGACAGAGATAGAAGGGAGGAGAGGCAGAGACTGCAAGCTGAGATAGAGACCGAGGGAACGACACAGAGAGAAGAGAGTGGCAGAGACCCAGGCTACAGAAAGAGGGGACAGAGCCGTGGAGACTCCACCCACAGAGGAGGGGCAGGACTAGGAGACCAGCCCTGGCCCTGAGGGCAGCTTTCCTGCTCCGGCCCTGCCCAGTGTGCTGCCCCCACGCTCCCCACAGCCACCTGAGCGCCCGCCCCTCTTCCTGGCTCCCCGGGGCAGGCTCTGGAGGAGGTCCTGACTGCTAACAGCCTCCTCTTTCTCCCCCTCAGCCCCACGTTTCTCTGCCTGAAGCCCAGGTCAGGTCAGGACGGAGCCCAGTTCAACTCAGAGGAGGGAGATTAGGCAGCAGATGGTTTAAAAGAGCTCCCCTTCACCCAGAGACCAGTTTAAGACCCTCCCTTGGTCCCACAGAGCCCTCAAGGGATAGGAAAAGGTGCGGGTGGTAGGGAGGGAGGGGGACGAGCCTGTGAATCGAGCTTCCAGAATGGTCAGGATAGGCACCTCTTCCTCTGGTCTGTGTGCTGTTTCCCCATACACCAAGACCCCCCTGAAACCTCGAACTGAGGGAAGACGCCTTTTGCCGCAAATGCTGAGCCCTCCTCCCGTCTCCTCCCACGTCATCACTGACTGAGAAAATGCCGCAGAGAAGAGGGTGGGCTGGAGAATCAGTCACCTACCCGCTGGTGCCGGGTCTCTGGGCCTGAGAGAAACGCCAGTCCGTGTTGGGCGGAGCTTGCTGTGGAGAAAACAGAGGGAAAGGGGCTGAGTATCCGAGAAGTCAGAATGGCACCCGGGAGGGAAGGAGGGGAGGGACAGAGAAGAAGATGGGCTAGGATGGGGGAGGGGCAGCCTCATCTCCAAAGACAAAGGACATCTCAGGTCTCAGAGGTCTGATGTACCCTTAAAAAAAAAGGGCAAATAACATTTTGTTTGACCACAGTGAGCAAGTCCAGATTCCTTTGCTAGAGAAATGGTCCCCTCCTCCCTGCCCCCAGAGTCAGGACTTTTGAGCCCCAGTTCAAGGGCTGAAGGCATCTTCTGTGGAACTGGGAAGGAGTGCAGAGAAGGCCCTCAAAAGCGGCAGAGGAGGCTTTTAAGTGAGAATCTCACTAGCCCTAGAATGAATTTATTCAACCTCTCAGCTGGGAACAAAGCAGCCTCTGCAATAAGATGGCTGCTGCTCCGGGTAACCCTTTTCCTGCCAGGGTGTGCAGTGACACATTCAAAAGGACACCCCCTCCGGGCCCTTGGCTCTCAAGGATCTCTTCCCACAGCTAAATACATTATTAATTTAGGAGTCATGCCAGACTGGGCCTTTGCAGGGCATCCAAGCCCCGGGACACTTCTCACCCCCAGAACTCTGTGCCAGACAATGGTCTGAGAGGAGAACAAGGCCGCTCTGTGTGAGATAAAAATGGCTGGCACGGAGGCGGGAGGGATCAAGCACCCACAGCCTCCAAGGCGGGAGGGATCCAGCACCCACAGCCAACTAAGTCTCCAGGGCTCCCAAGAGGCTGATCAGTAGCCATCTTCCGCGGGGCAGAAGCTGTGGGGTGCTCCCCAGTCACTTCCACTCCCAAGCCCCTCCCCATCTTTCCAGGGGTGTATTTCCCCTCACACACTCTCATGGAGCACTCCTAGAGCCACTGCCTCACACTTGCTCCCAGGAACAGAGAGTGTGAGCATCTCAGATGACTCTAGGGAGAAGGAAGACCCGGGACTGTCAATGACTCACCCTACAGCTCATGGGTGGTAGTGAGGTGAGCAGAACCCTGAACGGTAGCATCCCAGGTGTATGACGAGTCACCAGCACCGTTCTGGGACGGCCATGGAGAAGGGCACAGGGACAGCCAGCCCTCAGTCACTGTATTCTCAGACACAGCAGAGTCTACATGGAGCTGCAGGGGCCCCAACTGGAGGAGAGGGAGCGGGGCAAAACTCAATCTACATAAGGAAAGCGGTCCAACTTTGTTCAGAGAGGGTTGCTCTGGGATGAGGCACCCCATAAGTCTTTTCTCCATATGTTAGGTCCTAAAAGGAAAAGAACCCCACCCTTGCCCCATCCAAGCAGAGACAAACCCTCTCTCCTGTCTCCTCAAGCTTGTACAAGTTCCAAGTGCCAAGAAGTTAAACGCACACATTCCGGAGTTAGACCCGGGTTAGACTCTATCACTTGCTCTGAACTCGAGCAAGTCACTTGACCTCTGTGAAACTGTTGTGAGACGGGATGTCACTTCCTATCCAGCAAGACTGCTGGGAAGAGCAAATGAGATGACCTGGTTCAAGTGGAGTGAATAGCCAGGCTCTCTCAGTCAGCTGTCAGAATCACCTGGGAGTGTCTCACAATACGCTCCTGAATCAGTAGGGGCAGAGTGAGACAGATATGTCTTGAATAAAAGCTCTCGGGATTGTGAAGACTTGTGTTTGTCACTGCTGTGGTTTCCCCACACCTAAGGACGTCCTGGCATCTGGCAGCAGCTGTGGTTTTCCAGGTGCCAGAGTCTCAGATACTTTGATTGCCTGCAAAGTCCTGACTCTGGATCGCTGGGCACACTGTGGTCACGACGGAGCCGAAAGCCTACCTCTGAGCGTCCAGAGCCAGGGGCTCCAGGGTTCCCCTTCCCGCGGGAAGAAAAAGGCGCTGGTGCCACGGGAGTCCCAGGCCTGCTGGCCCACAGGGGCCGACCCGCGCGCGCGCCCAAGGCCGAGCCCTGCCGCGCCTTGGGCCACAGGGCATCTCTGCTCGCTCGCCTGCCGTAGGCTTCTGGGCTGACGGCGACTTCTCCCCTCCCCCGCCGTCCTCAGCAGGAGCCCCGGGCCCAGCAGGACCTCAGGCCCGTGGCCCTAGAGTCCTGTCCGCCCCGCCTGCCGCGCCCAGAGTCGCTCTAGCGCCCCCGGCGCCGCAGGCACTGCTCTGGGCCGAGAGGTTGGAGGGGCCTCCGGAGTCCTAGCCTGGCCCCGGGAGGCGGCGACCCAGGCCCTCACGAGGGCGCGCGCCATCAGCGGTGAGGATCTCCAAGTCGGCGGAGGGGAGCTGTGAGTGGGCCGGGACAGCCCGTGGGAACCTGGCAGCGAGCGGGTAGCAGCGAAAGCTGGAAGACGTGTGGCTCAAGGGCGAGTCGTGTGTGCGTGTGTGTGCGTGCGTGCGCGGGTGTGTACGCGCCGCGCGTCGGAGAGGCGCGGCGATTCCGCGCACCAGGGGGCCCGTGGGTGCGGGCTGCAGGAAGGACACGCAGAGCCCTGAGCGCACACCCAAGCCCTGTGCACGGATGCGGTTGGTGCTGCGGGGATAGGGAGAGTTGAGGGTAACAGCGAGGTCACGGACTGTGAGAGTTGGGGAGAAAGAAACCCAAGAGGAAATCTAAGATGGGCGGAGCGCGCCTAGGAGGCTGGCTGCAGGGTGGACCTGGGACCGCCTCCACCCTGGACCCCCGACACCTGCGGAGCTCGCCAGAAATTCACCGGAAACTAGACAGGGCCCCGGCCTTTTCCGAGCGTGGGGGCGGGGGTCGACCCCATCCCCCCTCACCCACAATCGCCACCACCTCCCGGTGCTCGGAGCCCCGTCCCCGCCTCGGCCACTGCTCTGGTTCCGCGCAATCAGTCCAGGGTCTCCAGAACCGGGTGGGGCGCAGCCCCGGGGCCGAGCCAGCCCAGGGGAGTGGACGCGAGTTCAAAGTCCCTCGCGAGGACGGCGGCTTCTCCGGTGCCGCCCCCAGGGGTCGCCCCGGCGGCGCCCAGCCCCTCACCTGGCTCCGCTCCCGCAGCGTATTGCAGCGGGACCGGACGGCGTCAGGCTCCAGCGCCAGAGCTGTGGGCTGCTGAACGCTGAGGGGTCTTAGAAAAGTGAAGTCACTGCCGTCCGAGGCCGGCGAAAAGCACGTCCTGTAGCAATGGCTCTGCGAGTCCGTGGGCCGCAGCGTCACCTCCATGTACTTGAGCGTGCCGTCCGCGCTCACCTGCAGGTTGGGGCTGGACTGCTTGTAGAAGTTTCGGGAGGGCGAGTCCTGGCGCCGGCAGCACCGGCCCCCACCCCCGTCCCCGCCCCCGTCTGCGCTCCCCTGAAGGCACTTAGCCGACAGAAAGGTGAAGGTGACCAAGGATAAGAGACTGACGGCGGCCAGAGCCACAATGAGGTAAAGGGTAAGGTCTGACTGCTCGGGAGGGTGTGTGAGGAAGTCACTGGACTGGGGCATTTCCTCGGGGTCCTCATCCTCCAGAACCAGCAGCACCGTGGCTGTGGAGGAGAGTGAAGGGTCACCGTTGTCCCTCACCAGGACCACCACCTGCTGGGTGTCAGAGTCGCCCTCCAGTAAGGCCCGGGCTGTGCGCACCTCGCCAGTGTGTGTCGACACCAGGAACAGTCCCGGGGCTGTGGACTGTGGCAACAGTGAATAGGAGAGCCATGCATTGTGGCCTGCATCAGCATCCACGGCTGTCACCTTGGTGACCAAGGAGCCCGGAGGAGCAGAGCGAGGGAGACGCTGGGGGGCTGAGTGTTCCCGGCCTGGCCGCGGGTGCAGCACGGCTGGGGCGTTATCATTCTGGTCCAGGACGAACACATGCAGAGATGTGTTGGCGTGCAGTGGGGGCGAGCCAGAGTCCCGAACCCCCACCACGACCTGCAGCATCTGCAGCAGCTCATAGTCAAAGGTACGCTGGGCAAAGACCCGGCCGTCCTCAGGGTTGACATACACGAAGGAGGAGGCGGGGGCTCCCTGAACCTGGTTTCCTACGACGGAGTAGGTGAGGCGGGCATTGTCCCCAGTGTCTGGATCTGAGGCAGCCACAGTGCAGAGGAGGGAGCCTGGAGGCCGGTTCTCTGGGATGTAAGCAGTGTACAGCTGCTGGGCAAAGTGGGGTGCATTGTCATTAACATCTGAGATGTTGAGCCTGATGGTGAGCTGCTTGTGCAGGGGAGGCGAGCCGGCATCGCTGGCAAGCAGCTCGATGATGTAGTAGGGGGTGGCCTCCCGGTCCAAGGGCTGGCTGGTTAGCAGAGAGTAGTGGTTCTCAGAAGGCTTGATCTGAAACGGCAGGTCCGGGGAGATATCGAGGCTCACTTCACCATTTCTACCCGAGTCTCGGTCCCGCACATTAAACAACCCCACTACTGTGCCCACTGGTGTGCTCTCCAGGACAGGATTGACCAAGGAGGCCAGTAACACCTCTGGGGCATTGTCATTGGCATCCCCCACATCCACTTGGATCACACAGTGGCCCTCCATGGCTGGCTGTCCCTGGTCACGGGCTCTTGCATGAATCTCATAGAAACTTGACTCCTCAAAGTCTATGGGACCCAGCACATGGATTGCTCCACTGTTAGGGTCTAGGCCAAAGAGATTCCTCACTGCCTCCGATGTATGGTCTCCAAAAGAATAGTCTAGTTGGCCATTGGTGCCCTCGTCTGGATCAGTGGCATTAAGGCGGAGCAGCAGTGTGCCAATGGGCGCGTTCTCTGGGAGTCCCACCCGGAGAACAGAGGACTGGAAGGCCGGCGCATTATCATTGACGTCCAGCACGATGACGGAGATGAGGGTGGTCCCCGAGCGGGCTGGGGCACCCCCGTCCACAGCAGTGAGCACCAGCTGATGTCGTGCCTGGGCTTCACGATCCAACTGCTGCTCGAGCACCAGCTCTGGGAACAGCTTCCCATCTTTCAGGGTCTTCACGTTCAGAGAGAAGTGGCTGTTGGGACTGAGAGTGTAAAAGCTCACAGTGTTGGTGCCCACATCTGGATCCTGGGCACTGTCCAGTGGGAATCGTGCCCCAGGTGCCGCTGACTCTGAGATGCGCATCTCTCGCTCAGAGGTGGCAAAGCTAGGAGAGTTGTCGTTGAGATCCAGGATCTCGACCTCTACACGGACCAGCTCCAGGGGGTGTTCAGTCACCACCTGCACGGGCAGCAGGCAGCTAGTGCTGGCTCCACAGAGGCTCTCCCGGTCAATCTTGTGATTTACTGCCAGAGCACCACTCACCAAGCTCAGGGAAAAATAACGCCCGTTCTCCTCGGAGCCCAACCGCAGCCGGCGGCTCAGCAGATCTGTCACCTTTAAGCCCAGATCCTGAGCCACATTCCCCACCAGCGTTCCCGGCTCAGACTCCTCCACCACTGAGTAACGAAGCTGCCCAGACACCCAGCCCCAGCAGCACAAGGACAACATGCACAGCACTTGCCATTTCCCAGCGAGCTGTGGGGGTGTCTTGGGCCCCATGGCCCAGAAGTCCCTTCCTGGAGAGGAACTCTGTGCTGTCCTGTCTCCAAGGTAGACCCGGGGCTTGGGATGCAGCAGCTGAAATCTCTTATGTCTCCTTCTAGCCTCTTAAAAACTGCTCCGAGGTTCGCCTGCCTGCAGCAGTTCTTCTTAGTCACCGAATGGCGGGGGTGGGTGGGGGGGAAGGGGAACTGAATTTGAGTGGAGCTGGGGAGCTGGAGGAGGAGAGGCGGGCAGGAAGAGCAGATCTCCCACCTCAGCTCTGAGTCTCATTGGCCAAAAAGTCCGCTTGTGCTCAACCAATTATGAAGTCTCCTCAGTCCTAGAAACCTTAGGAACACACGCTGCAAATCTGTGTCACGGAAGCCTCCTACCTTCCCTCTCATTTCGTGCTGCAGGTTGATACAGCCCCCTTGGCAGCAAAGTTTGACAGCTCAGATGGTGCTCAACAGGAAGACAAAGTGGTACAAAACTCCTCAGCGTTCTGGCCCAGCAACTTCCTGCGTGACTTCAGAAGCTTCCACCACTTTGCTTGAACCAACATTTTGTCCTTCTGGGAGAGGCAAAGCCCATGTGTTCCCCCTCCCTCCCCCATCCTGCTGAATGCTGCTGAGGCGAAAGAAAAATTTAGTTAGGACCCTGGAAAGTCTTGCCCTGACTCTCCAGCAATGCTTTGAGGAAAATCTCAGTGTCAGCTGATGGCCACAGGACTTAAGCTTTTCTGACATCCCAGACTCAGTATATGAAGTGAGTGTCACAGCTCGTGGGCAGGGGGAACATTTCTGGGGCTGAAACAGCTTACCTAGAAGGGTGGCTAGAGGTCAGGCATGGGTGGTCTCTAGGCTTTAGGGTTTCACCAAATTTAGGAGAACTCAAAGACTCCCAGAGTGGTTGTTCCTATGAGTCCTCAACCGTAAACCAGTTCTCTGACATTGATTTCACCTACTGCTTTTTTCCAAAGAGGTATGCCCCCCTGTTTCCAATGGACAGTATCTAGTTTAAACCCCATAGCAACTTGACAGGAGTCCTAAAGACCCGGACCAAAAGTTCTCTCTTGTCACTTTGGTGTGCCCCTCTGCTCCCAGGGTTCTCTCTTCATTTTACTCTCTGCTGTGTGTCAAATAAAGTTCCCTTTACAGTGGGCTAGGGAGTACTAGAGATTGTGGGACAAAGACTTCAGTCCTTTCCAATCCAGTGGAAAATGGTAACCTAGAGTTAAGGTACTTCAGAACCTGACCCCCTCATTCGGGAAGAGTAGGGAAAGCGGCTGTCTGGGGCCAGGTGATTGCCCGGCACACTCTCCTCTTGTGCACCCTCACCTTCCATGCCCCCACAGCCAGCCAGCATGCTTCCACAATCGCCTGGCTCTTGATCACCAATTACTTGCACTTCTTACTCTCAGATGTGGGCATAACGCACCCCCAAGTGCTAACTACGCCAAGCCCCTGGTTAAGTCACAAAACACTTCTAAAGCACGGCATCCACCACACAGTTACCACTCACGAAAATGGTGACATCACTCTGGGCACTTACAGAGAGGCCAGCACTCTCTAGGACATGGCCCAGCCATATGCCTGGATCGGAACAACCCTCCAGCACTGGCCGAGCCTGCAAAGGTCTCACCTCTAGCCCATAGAGAAGATCAGAGGGTGGGCAGCTTGGGCGAACAGGCTCCCCTGCCATAGGTGCACTGGGTGACTTCACCATCATGAAGCTATCACTCCGAGTGGGCGCAGAAGCCAAGGGTGTACAGCCATGAGAGTGGCCTCCCACATCAACAAACTTGATAGGATCATCTGAGCCTAGCTGGATTCGGAGGATCCCATTGGAAGGAGGAAGCCCCTCCCTCCTTCGAGATCTGGTGAGACAGGCACAGGTGCCAGCAGGAAAGCAGGTGACTCCGCAGGCAGCCCCACGCAGACACTTGGAGAGCAGTGCCACGAACGAGCCGAAGGAGACGAAACAAATCGCCACTAGGGACACAGCCAAGTAGAGGGTCAGGCGGGATTCTCCTTCTCTTGGAGCTGAAGATTCTCGAAGATCCGGGACAACTGGATGAGTGTCTTCCTCCAGGGACACTAGGAGAGTGACAGAGGTAGAGAGTGGCGGGCTACCGCTATCCTTTACCACAATGACCAGTTTCTGTGGCGGGAGATCGGCTGGGATGGGAACAGCCGTCCGTACCTCCCCCGCATATCGAGAGACCGCAAACAGGCTGGGGTCTGGGGCCTCCAGAAGCTGGTAGGAGACCCAGGCATTGTAACCCGAATCCAAGTCCACAGCAGTCACCTTTGTGACTAGGTGGCCAGCACCAACTGATGGCGGCAGTGCTTGGGGACATAACGAGCCAGGCCGGGCCCGAGGGCGGAGCACAGCTGGGGCATTGTCATTGAGGTCCAGCACGAACAGGCGAACTGTCACGGTGCTGCTGAGGGGTGGGTTGCCCCGATCCCGGGCCTGCACCTCAAACTGCAGTGTCTGCGTTTGCTCATAGTCGAAGGATCGAGTAGCGTGGACAGCTCCCGTCTGGGGGTTCAGAGAGATGAAGGAGGAAGCTGACACATCTCGGTTTCTGGGCTCTAGGAGAGAGTAGGAGATAAGCGCGTTCAAGCCAGAGTCTGGGTCAGAGGCTGCCAGGGAGCAAAGCAAGTCCCCGGGGCGATTGTTCTCAGGAACAAACACCTCGTGTGACCTCTGAAAGAAAGAGGGTGGGTTATCGTTCACATCGGAAACGTTGAGGAAAATAGTTCTCTGGGTGCTCAGAGGAGGGCTCCCAGCGTCAGAGGCAGTGACCATGATGTCATAGCTAGATTTGGCCTCTCGATCCAAGGGTCCAGCAGTCACCAGGGAGAACTGGTTCCTGAAGGCGGACTTGAGGGCAAACGGCAGGTGGTCAGGGATGCGGAGGCTCACATCCCCGTTTGACCCGGAGTCCGGGTCCTGCACACTGATGAGCGCCACCACGGTGCCAGGTTCTGCGCTCTCGGGGAGGGTTCCGAGCTCTGAGGTCACCGTGATGTAGGGGGCGTTGTCGTTCACATCCAGGAGATCCACTCGCAGGCTGCAGTGTTGCTCCATGGCTGGAGAACCCCCGTCACGAGCCCGCACGTCAAATTCGTAGTAATTCTCGCTCTCGAAGTCCAGCGGCCCCAGAAGGGTCAGCTTCCCAGTAGTGGGGTGCAGGCTGAAGAGGCTTCGCACGCGATCAGGGGTGTGACCACTGAAAGAAAAGGTGACGTTCCCGCTGGGACCCAGGTCCGGGTCCGAGGCATTGAGCTGGATGAGCACCATGCCGGCCGGGGCGCTCTCCAGCACGCTGATCCTGTAGCTGGGCTGCTGGAAGGCCGGGGCGTTGTCGTTGACGTCCAGCACGGACACGCGGAGCTCTGCGGTGCCAGACCTCGGGGGGTTCCCTCCGTCCACAGCAGTCAGCACCAGGCGGTAGTCCGACTGCTTCTCGCGATCCAAAGGCTTCTCCAGGAGCAGCTCTGGGACCAGGCTGCCGTCGCTGCGCTTCTTGACATCCAGCGCGAAGTGCTCGTTGGAGCTCAGTCTGTAGCTGCTGATGGAATTGCTCCCCACGTCTGCGTCCTGCGCCTTTTCCAGCGGGAAGCGCTGTCCTGGAGGAGCTGCCTCCCCAATCTCCAAGTCCAGCTGCTGCCGCGGAAACCGGGGGGCGTGATCGTTCACATCCACGATCTCTACCTCCGCTCGGTACATCTCCAAGGGCCCCTCGGTGACGAACTCCAGGGGCACGATGCAGCTGGCGCTGAGCCCGCACAGCGCCTCGCGGTCGATGGGGCTCTTGATGAGGAGGGCGCCGCTGTCCAAATCCACTCGGAAGTGTCTTTGGTTCACCTCGCCGGCGACCTGCAGCCTGCGAGCTGACAGGCTGTCCGTATCCAGCAGGAAATCTTGGGCGACATTTCCGACGAAAGTCCCTTCCTGTGACTCCTCTGGGACCGGGTAGCGGATCTGCCCACGGACGGAACCCAGGTGGCAAAAGAGGAACAAAAGGGTCGCCCCCCGC
>NW_007253720.1:71858-74183 GCF_000164805.1 Carlito syrichta | reverse complement strand
CCAAAGCCCACCCTTATCTTTTCGCCGTCCCTCCGCTCAGCAGCGTTTCTTTCCAGGGGTTATCACCTCTGTGGAGAGGCAGGCAACATAGATGGGTTTTTTTTCCCCCTAACACGCCAACTGACCCCGCCCCTTTTCCGCGAGCAAAACAGCGACCGCCTGAGCCCTGGCAACCTGCGGCCCGCGGAGAGCGAGTAGCCATTCGCGAGTGGCCACTCTGCTCAAGCCAGTGTTGTCACCAACCTGTATTCTAAATGAGTAGCTTCCGTCTCCGTCTGATTGTGTTCGAGCAACAGCTAATTAGAGCCACTGCCATATACTAAAAACTCAGCTCTTCTGCAGATTATTCAGAAACAGAAACATCTCTGTGCAGAAAAGCCTTACACATCAATGTAGCCAATTAAATTTATGCAGTACACGTTTTCATTGTAACAGGAGGCACGGCGGAAACCAAACCTCTCTTATCCAGGCATTTGCTGATGCTACTCTAGATACACTAAATTCCATTCATTGGTTTCAAGGACAGTATGGAAGAAGGGTGGGGGAAGCCAGGGGAGGAAGAGGGAGAGGTTCCAAACAGCGTGTCTGGGAGGTGCCAAGGACTAGATCTCATTACCTGGCAGAATGCTAATGTTCACAGATTTAACGGTTTCCTTGAATGATTGGGATCAGCTACCCATAGCCTGGTGCCTACAAATCCCCTTTATTTGACACCACGGTATTCTTGATGTGTTGTTAATTACCAACAGAGACCATTTCAAAAGAGCAAGCTTTTCACTTAGCCTCAGGGGGCCTCTTGGCGCTGGAGGCTTGATCTCACCCCACCCCCAGCCTCATCCAGACCGCTCAGCAGCCCAGCTACTACCTCACACAAGCGCAGAGACACCGTGCACATTACACGGTGTACATTACCGTAGGTACCCACAAGTTGCAATCTGAGTAGTAAACATACCAGAACACAGAGGAAGGGAAAAATCCGGCCTGGCCTGAACATGAGATTTATTTATTTTATGCTATTTTATTTTTTTTTGAGACCAGGTCTCATGCTATCATTCAGACTGGAGTACAGTAGTGCAATCATAGCTCACTGTAACCTTGAACTCCTGGGTTCAGGTGATCCTCCTGCCTCAGCCTTCCAAATAGCTAGGACTTCAGGTGCCCACCATCATGCCTGGCTCAGAGATTTCTAAATTCATTCAAATCCTTACCTAGGTTACCACTGGCTGCCAAAACCAGCAGCAACAACTGAAGTTCTTATCCTCCCCCATCTTTTACCAGGTCCTTGGTCCTCAAGAATATCTTTTTGACTATGGTGAGGCCAGCCAACATTCTGGTCTCAAGAGAAGGATTTGGCTTTCTGCATTCTTTTGCAAAAAATAAAGAAAGAAAAACCTAAACCTTCTCCCACAGGAACAAAGGAGGTGTAAGTCAGCCTGACCTATTAGGTATTTATGCCAGAATTCACTATCTCAGTGAATGGCACCACTATCCAGCCAGCTGCCTTAGTCAGAATCCGGGGGACCAACCTTGAACCATTCCTGTCCCTCATCTGATCATGTCAATCATTAACTGACACAACTCATTGATCATGTCGATCAATGAGTCCTGATGATCTTATTATAGTCATCTCTCTCTGTCCATACCACCACTGTGCTGGCTCAAGCATTTATTAATCTCTCCTCAAATACTGCAATAGCCTTCAACTAGTCTCTGCCTCCTGTCTCAATGTCCCCAGTCCATTTCACTTATGACTGCCAGAAGAATCTCTCTAAAACAAACAAAAGCCTGATGTATCATGTGTACGTCACTCTAAAATTCTGCAATCGCTATCATCTCTACAGAATAAAATTAAAACTTCTTGGCATAGTAACTCAGGATCTAACTCCCGCCTACCTCCTTCACCACATCTCCTGCAAAGGCTGTTTTACACACACACACTTAAGGTTCAGTAATAATAAAATATCATTAACCTCCTGCATACAATTTCTTGCAATGGCCTCCCCATCCCCCCTTTCTCCTGAACTGTTTAACAAACCTCTACTCAACATTTAGTTCATAGCTCAAGCATCACCACCTCTAGGAAGTCTTCCTGATTTTCCCAGGCTGACTTAGGTGTTCCTTCCCCTTTGTTTCCACTGCTTCTTACAGTATGCAGAGATCCATTATCTTTTTAGCTTGTTTTGCATGTCTGCCTCCTATGGTGCTCTGGGTACCATAATGGCAGGATGGTGTCTTTTCATCTTTTACAGCATATTGATGCTAATAAATGGTGAATAATGATATTACTTACCATTTTTAGTTATATATATATATATATATATATAT
>NW_007253720.1:58109-71838 GCF_000164805.1 Carlito syrichta | reverse complement strand
GCCTCAGGCTGAGCCACCGAGTCCGGCTTCAATAAATATTTATTGAGTACTTGCTATGTAGAGGCACTTTATGTACATTATTTTTCACTTTTGCAACAATTTTACAAAAATAATTATCTTTATTTTATAGATGAGGAAACTGGAGTTCAGAAAGGTTAAGAGGCTTATCTAAAGCTAAACAACTAGTATGTGCAGTGCTATATTTATATTTGTAGGCTCACACCAAAACAAGCACACAGTCTGTATCACTAGAATTGGAGCATTATAAGGCCTTAATCTTGCATATCTTTGACTTGACCTTTTTAATGTCAGGTAGGTGATTCTCCCATCTCTAGATTTTTTTAAACAAATTTGTTAAAACATAACTCACATACCATACAATTCTTATGTTTAAAGTGTACAATTCAGTGGTTTTAGTGTATTTAGTGATTTTTAGTGTATTTCCATATACTAAACTGATGCAATCATCACCACAACTTAATTTTTAAAAAATATGCAACACCCCAAAAGACCCAATACCCATTGCACAACTCTAGATTTTTAAAGAACAATTGCCCAGGTGCTAGTGGTTTATGAAGACTTTCTCTTAAATGGCTGAAATGTATGTCTTCTATACAATGATCTAGAAGTAGTCTAGAATGTAATGCTAGTAAATACTTTTTTTTTCTTTTTTGAGTTGGAGTCTCACTCTGTCGCCCACACTGGAGTGCAGTGGCCGCTCCCGGCCACCGCAGCCTCGACCTGCTGGGCCGGCGATCCTTCCACCTCAGCCTTCCAAGTAGCTGGAACTTCAGGCATGCGCTACCACGCCTGGCTAGTTTTTGACTTATTGTGGAGACGAGTTCTCGCCAAGTTGCCTAGGCGGGTCTCGAACTCACGGGCTCAGGCAATCCACTCACCTCAGCCTCCCAAAGCGCGGGATTACAGGCTGAGCCACCGAGTCCAGCTGCTAGTAAATACTTTAAGGTTGGGAAATGACCTTACCGTAGTTTTAAAAAATTGGACCTGGCCCAATAAAGCTGGACTCTGGTTCTGTGAATACCAGAATAACACTTTGCTTCATAAATTTGCTAAATGGAGGACTGCCAAGCTCTAGAGCAGTGGTTTTCAACCTTGCCTACACATTAGGATCATGTGTGTATGTGGTGGGGTGGGGGTGGGGCTTCAAAAAATAGTGATGCCTGTGTCCCACTCCCAGAGATTGTGCTTTAATTGGTCTGGGGTATGGCCTGGGTTCCAGAAAGCTTCAAAGGTCCCTAGGTGATTCTCATGTGCAACCAAGTTTGAGAACATTGTTCTAGGGAAAATGCCAGTTGTTCTCCAGGCTAACTAGAGGAGCAGCAGCTGTTTCTCTCTGGCTGTCATCCTTCCTTAGCCTTTTGATATATGCTTCTACTTTGTCATTTTGATGACCCTCGTGTTTGCTCATTTCCAAGGTGTGCTAAAAATTTTGAGTGGATGAAGAACTACTAAAAATAATAATTGTAATAGCTAATAATTTTTAACAGTTACGATATGCCAGGCATTGTGCTATGTATTTTACATACATTGTATCATGCATTAATCTTATAAAAAACATATGATTCCCTTTTTGCATATGAGAAAGAGGTTTAGAAAGGAGATGGAGTAACTTGGTCAAGACGCATAGTTGCTAAGTGGCAGAGCCTCATTTGTCTAGCTGCCAAATCCAAGAATTGATAGCAACAATGCACATGGTAACAAAATAACAGTGATTCTCCTACAGTTGAGAGAATGCATAGGTTTCTTTCCAAGGCAAAGGACTTGCAGTCACCTGCATACTATCCTGAATAAATGAAACCTAAGGATATGAGTTTTTATCTACCTTTCACATTATGTATATACTTAATAAAATAATGCTGGAATGATAGGGAATAACACTAGAGACTTTCATTTTGTACTTTATGGGGGGTTTCTATTGTTGTTGTTATAGAGACAGGGTCTCACTATGTTGCCCAGGCTGAAGTGCAGTGGCTGTTCACAGGTGTGATCCCGCTATTGATCAGCATGTGAGTTTTGACCTGCTCCATTTCTGACCTGGGCCAATTCACTCGCCCTTAGACAACCGGATGGTCCCCCACTCCCAGGAGATCACCATATTTATGCCAAACAGTGCAGACACTAGATCAACTGCACAGTTGCTCAATTCATAGGCATAGCACACTACAGCCCAGAACTGGACTCAAGCAATTCTCCCACCTCAGCCACCCAAGAAGTTGGGACTACAGGTGTGCACCACCGAGCCTGGCTACTTTACCTTCCTCCTTTGGGATGTCTAGATTTATCAGTAACTCCACCCTGAAGCGGGACCTCAAACCACACTCCAGCTGGCCACCCATCCCACAGAGGAACCAAGTCTGCTCCAGGAAGGGCCAGGTGAAAGTGCGACGCATCATCAGGAAAACATCTTCATCATTAAAAAATAAATTATTATTTTCATGATTAACAATGACTATCTTCGGGTCTGGAGATTATAGTTAAATTTTTTTCTTTATACTTTTTTGTATTTTCCAAGTTTTCTACTGTGAACATGCGTTACTGTTATAACATAAACATATTTTGTAAATAGTGTCCACATCATTTCCGGTAGTGCACTTGAAATAAAATTTAAAGGATGTCGAAAATTTTATTTCATTCACAGAAAGTTATCTGTGAATGAGGCACAGGATTTGTACAAAATAAAACGGTGCAAAATCCATTAGTTTTAATGCAGATGCAGCAATCTTTTGAAAGGCAGGGGAATGAGGTAGTGTTTATGCTCTTAGCAGTTTGTTCCCAATGCAAATGATGCCAGGCTAAGCTCTGAGTGCTGAGATCTTGGTTATGGCTTTGCCGCGCTTAACTTAGCAAGATTGGTTAGTCGTGACAGCAAATGAGTGCTGAGGGTGTGAACTGGGTCCGCGGGTGGGCCGGAGTAACTCCACCCTGAAATGGGACCCCAAATCACACCCCGGCCCGCCACCCTTCTCACAAAGGAACCAAGTTCGCTCTAGGAAGGGCCAGGCGAAAGTGCGGGTGCATCATCAGGAAAAGCATCTTCAGCGTTAAAAGACAGCTGCCTCCCTTCCTGAACACGGCGCAGGAATCAAAAGCCTCGACACGGCTCGGGGCTGACCCGCTAGTCCTTACCTGTCCGGGAGGGGCGCTCTCCGCACCCAGCACCTGCCTATAGAACACCGGGTCGCAGCTCCGCAGCGTGTTCTGCCGGCTGGCCAGCGGGCTGGCGGCCGCGGGCTTCTGGAGGAGCGGGTCGCTGCGGCGCGAGTCCGTGGTGAGGTACACCTGGTGGTACAGGTGCGGCGGCATCAGGCCTCCCCGCACGGCGTCCGCGTGCAAGGAGGGCCCCGGCGTTCGGTACAGGGAGCTCAGAGGGCTCCGGTAGAGGTCCCTAGACTGCTTCCACTTGTAAACTTTGAAGATGACCACTCCCAGCACCGTGACTGCGAAGCCCACCGAGACCAGGATGAGAGAAAGAAGAAGATAAAAGGTGAGGTTTTTATTCTGCTCCCGAGGGGCAGAGCCTGAGGGGAACTCGGCCCGGGCTTCGGGGGAGTCCTCGGTCACCGACACGGTGAGGGTAGCGGTGGTGGACAGCGACGGCTCCCCGTTGTCTGTGATCAAGACCGCGAGGGTCTGCCTGGGCGAGTCTGTGTCCTGGACGGGACGGGCAGTGCTGACTTGACCCGTGTGAAGTCCCACGGCAAAGAGGCTCTGGTTGGGGGCGCCCACGAGGCTGTAAGAGAGCCAGGCGTTGTGCCCTGCGTCCGCGTCCCAGCCGACCACCCGCGAGACCACGTGGCCCGCGGCAGTGCCTCGAGGCAGCATTTCCACCGAGCTGCCCCCGGGCCGGGGGTACAGGACCTGGGGGGCGTTGTCGTTGCAGTCCGTGACGAATATGTTCACGCTGATGTTGGTGGCCAGGACCGGGGTGCCTCCGTCGCTGATATGAGCCGTCAACTCAAACTCCCGCCGGTCCTCGTAGTCCAGGGGCACCAAGGATGACACCACGCCGCTGTCACGGTTTATCGTGAAATAGCGCCCGACCAGCCCGATTTCAGCTCTTTGCTCCAAGAGGGAGAAGGAAAGGCGAGCATTCTGCGGGGCGTCGGGGTCCCAGACACTCAGGTTTAGGATTGGAACCCCCGGGAGGTTGTTTTCTTCGACGTAAACGTCGTAGGAAGATTGGGAAGACTGCGGAGGGTTGTCGTTGATGTCGGACACCTGGACCCGAACCGTCGTGAGGGCGGAGAGGGAAGGAACGCCCGCGTCCCGGGCCGTGATGCTGAGGTTGTATTCCGGCACGGCCTCGCGATCCAGGCCGGCACTGGTTTTGAGAGTGAAGTAATTCTTGAGGGAAGAAGTGAGGCTGAAGGGGAGGCCTGGGGGGACCGCGCAAGTCACCAGCCCGTTCTCGCCCGCATCCAGATCCGCCACACTGAGCAAAGCGATGACAGTCCCCAGGGGCGCATCCTCGGGGACTGGACTGTACACGGAGGTGACCGTGATCTCTGGGGCGTTGTCATTCACATCCACAACCTCTACCAACACTTTGCAATGTGCTCCTTCGGGGTTGGCGCCCTTGTCCTTGGCCTGGATGTAAATCTCGTGGAGTTTCGTGTCTTCGAAGTCCAGGCGACCCTGGATGGTCAGCACCCCGGTGACGAGGTCTAAGGCGAAGAGCTCCCGCACGCCGGGGCGGTTGTGGCTGCCGAAGGAGTAAAGGATGTCCCCGTTGGGGCCTTCATCCAGGTCCGTGGCGCGGACCTGAACCACGCGAGTGCCGGGGGCTGCGTCCTCCGGGACGCGCGCGCGGTACAGGGACTGGTTGAAGACGGGCGCGTTGTCGTTCGCGTCCAGCACGACAATGCGAACGGGCAGGCTGGCGGAGCGGGCCGGGGCGCCTCCGTCCAGCGCCGTCAGCACCACCTGGAGACTGGGCTCCCGCTCGCGGTCCAGGGCGCGCTCCAGCACCAGCTCCGCGTACTTGGTGCCGTCCTCCCGCGTCTGCACGCGGAGCGCGAAGTGCTCGTTTCGGCTCAGCTCGTAGGTCTGCAGGGAGTTGCTCCCCACGTCGGGATCGTGCGCGCTCTCGAGCGGAAAGCGCGCCCCCGGCGCCACGGCCTCGCTAATCTCCAATTTCATTTCCCTGGTCGGGAACGCCGGGTTGTTGTCGTTGATGTCCTGGATCGCCACTTCCACGCTGAACAGCTCCAGCGGGTTCTCCAGCACCAGCTCCAGAGAGACGGTGCAGGAGGGCAGCGTCCCGCACAGCTCCTCGCGGTCCAGGCGGTCGCTCACGAACATCTCTCCGGTCTCCCGGCTCACCTCGAAGAACCTGCGGCTGGCCCCGGACACCACCCGGAGCCGGCGGGCCGACAGGCTGCCGAGGTCCAAGCCGAGGCTCGCGACCACGTTGTCCACAGCGAAGCCCTTCTCCCTCTCCTCCAGGACCTCATAGCGAATGACGGTGGAAGCCCCGTTCAAGGCACCCAGCAGAAGCAGGACTCCCACCACTCTCCCGGTGCTTACCAGTCCGCTCCTCCAGGCCTCTGCGACCATCTCCCTCGAGAGCGGGGCCTCTCCGCGGGGTCCCGGCCGTCCCGGCGACGCCGCCGAGAAACTTTCAGCGGGTTAGCGCTCGGGCGCTGGGCGCCGAGTCCGACATGGCTTTCTGGATGCCTTTGATTTGCTCGCCGGCTGTTCAGTCTCTGCCTCATCCCGGGGCGCCGAAAGGGGCCGGGCCGGGGCCAGATCTCCGGCGTCTTCATTGGCCGACAGCGGCACACAGAGTCCCAGCCAATAACTGCACGAAGAATGCGCTCGCGCCGGGCGCTCGGAGCGGGACACGCGCTCCGGCGGAACTTCACTTTCCTCTGGCTCCCTTCCAGAGTCTGCAGCCGGAGCGCCTCGCCGGGATCGGAGCGCCGGAGACCCACCTCGGCCCGGAGAGCCGACCGCGGGGCGACGGAGCTGACCGCTCGACCAGTCTCCCCGCGAAACCGGGCCTCTCGGTTGCCTTCTTTGGTCAAAGAAGAGGGACCAAACCGAACCGAAGCGACACAGCGTTGTCTGGAAAAACATCAACACATCTGCTTCGTTGGAAGACGGACAGTTAGCCGGCCCTGCTCGTAAGGGGGCGTTTAGCATCGCTGGGGTGATGTGAATAATTTCAGTTTTCTCTCTTGCCGAAGAAACCGGAGAATTCTGTCACTCCCTCCGCAGAGCAGATCAACAGAAGCTACTCATCTGTTCGGTTTAACGCTGTCGTATAACATTTTAAAACGCAACTCCGATTTTCTTTCTTTTAGAATTGTTACTGTTTCACGCTCATTTCTTAAGAACCAGGAAGCAACATGAAATTTTCCTACCCTGTCTTGACAAGGAGCGGTCTCAAACACAAAGCATCATCTTTCAAGTGTTTCCCATTACTTGATCAATCCTTTTCCCAAGATCTTGAGTTCATACCACAAGAAGTTGCATTGTTAATAAAGAATAACCCAGGCAAGAGGAGGAGGAGGAGGGAGGAGAGGAGGAGGGAGAGCAGGAGGAGGAGATTTTCAAAAGAAAAAACCAGGCCAATTTACCACTTAGGATCTTTATAAAGTGATTGGGATAATGGCAGCAAAGCTCCTTACGTCTTTAGAGAGCTACAAAGCCTTGAGTTTTCTGCATTTAGAACTGTAGTCACCAAACAAAATAGCAATGATGAAGATAATGAATAAGAGAGTCAGCTATGATACAAGCCAGAGTTCAGTTGTATGTTCTTGAACAAGAAACTAACCTCTAAGGGTTCCTGGATTCCTGTCCTATTAAATGAGTAAGGCAGGTAAAGCATCCAGCACAGAGTGTCAATTAATGATACAGATACTAAACATAGATACTAAACATAAAGTTTCAGAGCCTCATGCTATTGCTGTATTCTTGTCTTGGACTTCACTTTGATCCTTTCTGAAGTGTAACAGAATCTTGAACATAGGCAGGGAGGTAAGAGAGATAAGAAGTAAGCATTTTTTTTTTTTTTGGTCTTTAATGGATCTTGAGTTAATTTTTGTATATGGGGAGACAGTTTTCTTAAGACCTCTTCTTACATCAGCTATTCTCCACAATAGCTATGGTGATCTTCCAAAAATTTAATTGGATCGTACAATGCTCTTATGTATGCATGTGTGTGTATATATATATATACACACACACACACACACACACACACACACACACACATACATACATACAGAGGGTGCAAAAAAAAAAGAAAGGAAAAAATTGTATTAAAATTGTAATGCTCAGCCCCAGGTGCAGTGGCTCACACCTATAATCCCAGTACTTTGGGAGGCCAAGGTGAGAGGATTGTCCGAGTCCAGGGTTTCGAGACCAGTGTGGGCAACTTGGTGAGACCTTATCTCTACAATAAATCAAGAAAAAATAGCTGGGCGTGATGGTACATGCCTGTAGATCCAGCTACTTGGAAGGCTGATGCGGAAGGCTCACCTGAGCCCAGCAGGTCGAGGCTGCGGTGGCCGTGAGCGTGCCACTGCACTCCAGCCTGAGACTCCAACCCACAATAAAAAAAATAAAATAAAATTGTAATAATATATACCGATAACAAAAGATGAATACAAGTCATGTTTGACTTTTGCAATCACAAGAGGTGCTCAAAGTGGTTACCATCAGTGTCCAGACACTTCTGATTATGGTGAGCTAAAAATAATAGGTAATATTGCTTAAAATGTGTATACATTTTTGCCCCCCCAGTATATAGGCCTACATATTTAAAGATATGAAAAGTCATACAAACCTGACTTTCCATGTCCTCAACACTTTAATTCATCTCTTAAAATCCCCACTTTTAAATACTCAAGTTTGACAATTGGCCAGACCACCAAGAAGACATTAGGAGATAGACTATATTAGAATTTAGAACACAGAGTATAGCCCAGTCACTTTCTACTCAAAGTATCAGGGTCAGTGGCCTAAGCGTCACCTGGGAGCTTGTTAGGAATGCAGAAATGCCCTACTCTAGACCTACCGAATCAGAATTTGCATTTTAACAAAACACCAGGGTGATTTAAAAACATATTAAGGTTTGACAAGCACTGATCTAGGGGATTATTCAGAGATATACTCATTTATCAATCATTATTCCCCCATTCAGCATCACTGAATTCACAATCTGGGTTTTGAAAACCAGCTTTGAAATTTTAAGTAGTTTTCTCAGTAATAATAAGGACTACAGGTTTTTTTGGTTTGTTTGTTTTGGTCTTTAATGGATCTTGAGTTAATTTTTGTGTATGGGGAGACAGTTTTCTTAAGACCTCTTCATACATCAGCTATTCTCCACAATAGCTATGGTGATCTTCCAAAAATTTAATTGGATCGTACAGTGCTCCAGCTATTCCTCCGCAGCATCATGCTGCTCTTGAAATAAAGTACCAAATTCTTTGCTTAGTGTTCAAGTTCTCTTGCCTTCTCCCGCTCTCACTAGACTCCATTGCATTGCTTTGAATGTGGTCATAAGCCAAACCCTTTTGTGCCTCAGGGCGTACAAGCAGGCTGTTCCTCTCCCAGGAAAGCTTCTTTCTCCTCCCTTCCTTTGCTTTGCTAATTTCTACAAATCATTCAGGTCTCAGTTTAAATGTTATTTCCTAATAGATATCTTCCATTAGGCCCCAGCTTCTTTTGTTATACGTTCTCAGGGCCCCTTATTGTTTTTTCCCATTGAACTTAGTACATTTTAAAATTCTGTAACTTTTTTGTCTAGTATAATGTCTACCTCTTACACTTAAAAAAAAAAGGAAGCTCCAGGAGAACATGGACCATGTCATTTTAATGACCATTTGTGTGCCATCTAGCACAGCAGGTACTTAATGCTGATTAATGTAGCAATCTTTTTGCTAATGGAATCCTGAGGGATCTTTCAAAAATGTACATTAGATTAATATACACTAAGACATATATGTGTGACCCCCCAAACCAGAATTTATTTATTTAAAAATTGTGTATTTATTCTTTTTTTCACAGTCATTGTGTTACCCTATTTTTATTTAGATTCTTTATTTTAAAGACATGGGGAGGCAGGGAATGGTGGCTCACGCCTACAATCCCAGCACTTTGGGAGGCTGAGTTGAGAAGATTGCCTGAGCCCATGGGTTCAAGACCAGCCTGGGCAACTTGGTGAGACCTCATATCTACAACAACAAATAATAATAAAAAAAAATTAGCCAGGCATGGTGGCGCATCTCTGTAGGAAGGCTGATGTGAAAGGATCGCCTGAGCCTGGCAGGTCAAGGGCTGTGGTGGCTGTAAGCATTCCACTGCACTCCAGCCTGGGCGACAGAATGAGAGACTCTGACTCAAAAAAAAAAAAAAAAAAGACATGGGATACAATTCAGGGTTAGGTATACAAATGTTCATTATGCAGGTACTCTTGTTGATGAAGTGTGCCCCGTCCCCTTCCCCCGCCCCCTGCAGTTTCCCATTACTTCCCCCTACCCCCTGTATTTTTCATGTTTAAACTTCAGTCACCTTCAAAGTACTTTCCGTTTGATACAATACACCAGTGGAGATGCTTTTTCCACTGCTCAGAACAATTTTGAACTCATCAATTTTGATGGCTTTTAGTGGCTCTGCTGCTCTTTGTTTCACCTCTTCCACACTGGCAAAACATTTTCCTTCGAGGACTTTTTTCACGAGGAAACAAACAAAAAAGAGGCGATTGGGGCGAGACTGGGTGAATAGGGAGAGTGAGGCATGCTGTTTTGGGTCAAAAATGGCTGAACACTCTGCGGTATGGCTAGGTGGTGGAAGAACCAGTCAGCTGTATGCCACAACTCAGGATGTTCCTTCCGCAAATAGTCTCTCACAACAAAGCTAGCCCGTAAGCAGATGCTGATCAGTTCCTAGCACACTTACCTAGGAGCGGGAGGTAGGGGTGAGGTGGGGGGAGGAGCCTGTACTACAAGTGGCCCGCTCTCCCAAAAGTAATTCCAGCTATATTCATTTGTGTGGCTCCATTCTCCCTCGGAGTAAAAATTTTGGAAGATACATTTACTCTTTCAAGCTACCAGTGGACCTAATGAAACTGTTTCCTAGCCCTAATGATCTAAAGAAATAATAAAGTTTGCCAAAGAGCCAAATAAGTTGTGGTAGTACAATTCACAGTGGACAATAAGCAAAGATGCCATATTTACTGTTTTACCCATATCCAGGGGGAAATGGAAGCACTAGTATATAAGATCAATACAATTTTCCAATCTGTATATTCTTTCTTCTCTATTTTATAATTTTAAGAAAGCCTCTGACCATTGAGACACAGCAAATATAATTTTGAAATAGTGAATATATTGTATGGTCAAGAGTGAGGTCTTAGTGTCAAAAAGACTCAAGTTCCAATATTGGGATATTATACTTAGTACTATGTAACAATGAAGCTTTTTTCACTTCTCTTTTATTTTCTCTATCTGTAAAATGGGAATAACAATAGTATTCATTGAGATAACCACAGGTACACCAACTGTTTTTTAAAATCTTTTAACAGTTTTATACATATGATAGTACATCTATACAATTCAAGGATTTTTAGTACATTTATACGGTCATGCAACCAACCCCACAATCCAGTTTTAGAATATTCTCATCACCTCTAAATTTTCCCTCCTGCCTGTCTGCAGGCAATCCTTGTTCTAACCCTTAGCCTCAGGCAATCACTGATTTACTTTCTGTGTAGTTTTGCCTTTTCCAGAAGTTTTACAAAAAGGGAATTATAAAATATGCAGTCTTTCACATCTGTCTTCTTTCACTTAGCATAATGTCAAACCTGGCTCTTGACTACACCCTCAAATCTAATGTTTCTCTGACCTGCCTCTAGTGACACTTCTATTCCTGTCAGAAACTCAGAAGTAATTTTTAACATCTTCTTCACCTCCTTGCATCCAGTTCATTACCAATCCATACCAATGCTTACTACCTCCAAAATATATTCTAAAAGTACCAATTGTTTACTGCCACCCCTCAGACAAAACCACCTTTAATACTGTCATAGCTTCCTCTCTTGATCTCAATATAATCCATTTTACATGAGGAATCCTGAGGGATCTTTCAAAAAATGTACATTAGATTATAAACCATCTTTGCTAAAATCAGTGCTTGGTACTAAGACAGGCTTAAAAATTATGAAGAATTTCAAGATGGTGACAGCAGAGCACTAACTCAAAGGTAGGGTCCTAAGCATGGAGCCAATCTAAGCATGGGGCCCTTTGTGCCTGTCTGGCACAGAGGAAACTCTCAATAAATTTTAACCAAAATTATTTTTTATTATTAGGTAATTGCTTAATTACCTAATTTATTTTCAGAGGGTCAGTAATATCAGGACATCCAACTCATGATGCTGTTAAATTATTGCACACAAGGGGGTAAAATATATATGTGTGTGTTCATCTAGAATTCACTCAAAATCCTAAATATCAGCTAAGCGCAGTGGCTCACGCCTATAATCCCAGCACTTTGGGAGGCCCAGGCAGGAGGACTGCTTGAGCCCGGGAGTTTTAGACAAGCCTGGGCAACATAGTGAGACCTTGTCTCTACAAAAAATAAAAAAATTAGCCAGGTGTGGTGGCACGGGTCTGTAGTCCCAGCTACACAGGAGGCTGAGGCAGAAAGATCACATAAGCCCAGCAGGTCAAGGCTGAGGTGAGCTCAGATCATGCTACTATGCTCCAGCCTGAGTGACAGAGCGAGATCTTGAACTTAAAAAAAACCCCAAAACTAAGTATCATCTAATAATCTTTTATTTTTTTATTTGGTTGGAGTCTCACTCCGTCACCCAGGCTGGAGTGCAGTGGCACGCTCCTGGCCACCGCAGCCTCGACCTGCTGGGCTCAGGCAATCCTTCCGCCTCAGCCTTCCAAGTAGCTGGAACTACAGGCGCGCACTACCACGCCCGGCTAATAGTAATCTTTTAATTCAGTCTAATTTGTCTATATGAACAGCATCCCGAGGTGAAATTATGGAATCATTTAGAGAGAAGTGGGATAAAAACAAAACTAATAACTCAAAAAACATGTATTCCAGTTTATACAGGTAGGAGATTCAAGGATTTGGTGAAGAAGCTGAATGGTTTAACCTAACCATTTATCTGAACTTTACCTGACTATTCTACATGCTTTGATGTGATAAAATGATCTGTGAATTTTAAGAATAAGTTTTGTATGACTTCCATTCTATCTCCAATATTTTTGCAATTACAAATGATGCCATAGTAAATAAACTGGTATATATGTATTTTTATAATTTTGAGGTGTATATGTGTGATAAATTCCTAATAGTGTGATTGCTGGGTCATAGGGTAAATGCATATGTAGTTTTGTTAGAACAAGAAGAAATTAGCTCATCAAAATATTTTGGAACTACAACAGTGCTTTCAGAAGTCAAAATATTAAGTACAAACCAGATGTTTACCCCTTTTTCCATTTGAGTGCTAGTATCTTCTAATCTTATCACATAAGTACCCTCTTATTGTTTATTATATCACAAAGCTTAAAAATATCAAGAAATTACCTGCAAAAAATTACTAAATTCAGCCCGTAATCCCAGCACTTTGGGAGGCCAAGGTGAGAGGATTGCCTGAGCCTGGGGGTTCAAGACTAGCCTGGGCAACTTGGTGAGATCTTGTTTCTGCAATAAATCACAAACCTAGCTGGGCATGGTGGTGTGTATCTGTAGTTCCGGCTACTTGGAAGGCTGAGGCAGAAGGATCACCTAAGCCCAGCAGGTCAAGGCTATGGTGGCCTTGAGTGTGCCACCGCACTCCAGCCTGGGAGACAAGAGCTAGATTCCAACTCAAAAAAAAAAAAAAAAATTACTAAATTTGTCCACTTGAAAATCTTCCAAGAGACCTACATTCTCCTCAGAGAGACAGAATTTGTTTCCATTTTGCCCCAGCGTGTTGCTATTACATTGTTACCTAACATATTATTAGTTCTCACAAAACGGGTAGCTTTGAATGGGCAAGTTGTTTATTTTTTTCTAAATGAGGTAATTCACTTCAATATAGACTGATAATTTTGAAGAAGAAGAAAGTGTGGCTTTCTGACCATTAAAATCTGGCACTATAGAAGTTTAATTCATGACAAAGATGCTATCTCCAACACTAGGACAAAGATGGAAGTTCTTAATAAATGGTATTAGGACAACTGGGTAGTCATTTGGGAAAAAAGATAAAATCAGGTCCATACCTTAGCACACACAAGAATAAACTTCAGTTAAGATCAGGGATCTAAATGTAGAAACCAAAACCCATATAAGTACTAGAAGAATACAGCGATGAATGTTTCTATAACCTAGGTGTGGGGAAAGTCTTTCTAACTATGACTCAAAACCTAAATGTAATACACAAAAAGAATGAGTCATTTGAGTACATAAAAGTAAAAGGAAGCCGGGCTCGGTGGCTCAGCCTGTAATCCCGCGCCTTTGGGAGGCTGAGGTGAGTGGATTGCCTGAGCCCGCGGGTTCGAGACCCACCTGGGCGGCGAGATCTCATCTCTACAATAAATCAAAAAATCAGCTGGGCGTGGTAGCGCATGCCTGTAATTCCGGCTACTCGGAAGGCTGAGGCGGAAGGATCGCCGGAGCCCAGCAGGTCGAGGCTGTGGTGGCCGGAAGCGGCCACTGCACTCCAGTCTGGGCGACAGAGTGAGACTCCAACTCAAAAAGAATC
>NW_007253720.1:55515-58089 GCF_000164805.1 Carlito syrichta | reverse complement strand
GCAACTTGGCGAGACCTTGTCTCTACAATAAATCAAAAATTAGCCGGGCGTGGTAGCACGTGCCTGTAGTTCCAGTTACTACTCGGAAGGGTGAGGCGGAAGGATCGCCGGAGCCCAGCAGGTCGAGGCTGCGGTGGCCGGGAGTGGCCATTTCCCTCCATTTTGGGCGACAGAGTGTGATTCCAACAAAAAAAAAAAAAAAAAAAAAAAAAAGGAAAAGGAAAAAAGGTTGTTTGTTTTCTTTTTAATGCATGGTTAAAAGAAGAGATGACAAGCTGGGAGAAAATATCCCTAATTTGAGGGGTGTTCAAAAAGCTCATGAAAAATGTATATTAAGAAAAAACTATGCATGAATTAAAAAATTTTTGGCACCAAAATAAACTTGTGCTAACTTTTTTTTTAAAAATTCATTTTTAAAATAGAGATGAGGTCTCACTATGTTACTCAGGCTGGTCTTGAACTCCTGGGCTCAAGCAGTCCTCTCTCCTTGGCCTACCAAAGTGCTGGGATTACAGGTGCGAGCCACCATGCCCAGTCCATACTAACTTGTTAGAACATGTCTGAACATGATCTAGTTTTAAGCACTAAGAAGTATAAGATATCAGTTTGAAAAGAGATTCTATCAGAGCAACATGGATTGTTCTAAAATTGAAGCAAGAATAAACATCAAATATATGATGAAACTTGAGTGGAAGAATAGTGAAACTGCTAATGCTTTATGAAAAGTTTATAGGAACAATGCCCCAAAGAAACCAGCATTACAAATGGGTAAGTCTTTTTAAGAAGGGATGAGATGATGTTGAAGATGAAACCCGAAGCAGCAGACTATCCACCACATTAATTTGCAAGGAAAAAATTAATCTTGTTCATGCCCTAATTGAAGAGGACCGAGGATTAACAATAGAAAAATAGCCAACACCAGAGATATCACAAATGGTTCAGCATACATTATTCTGACTGAAAAATTAAAGTTGAACTAATTTTCCAGCAGAATCATCTTTCAGAAATGAAGGTGAAATAATTTTAAGTGTACTCACCACAAAAAACAACTATGTGAGGCAATGCATATGTTAAATAGCCTGATTTAGCCATTCTACAATGTATACATATATCAAAATATCAGGCTGTACACCATATATAAATACAATTCTTACTTGTCAAGTAAATTTTTTAAATGAAGGTGAAATAAAGATTTTTTTCAGACAAACAAAAGTGAAGAAAATTTGCAACAAGTACATCTGTACTGTGAGAAATATGAAAGGAAGTTATTTAGTCTGAAGGGAAATGATAATAGATGGAAACTTGGATCTACATAAAGAAATTAGTGATAGAAATGGTAAAGATGTAGGTTAAGTTTTAAAGACTTTTCACTTTTAATTTCTTTAAGATATAATCAATTATTTAAAGCAAAAATAATAACATGTTGTGGGGATTATAATATATGCAAAAGTAAAATGTGTGACAATACCATAAGAGAAAGCAGGAGATAGGAGATGTTGCTATAGGGTACTTACAGTATATGTGAAGTGGTGTATTATTTGAAGGTAGATAGTTACAAGTTAAAGATCCATATTGTAAGCCCTAAAGCAACCACTTAAAAAATTAAACAGGACATGTGATAAACTCATACCAGAGACAAAATAGGATACTAAATGATACTCAATCTAAAAGGCGGGAAAAGATGAAACAAAAAATAAACAACAGATAGGATAAGGAGAAAACAAAGAGCAAGATGGAAAACATATCCCAATCATATCAGTATTACATTAAATGTAAATGGTATTTGCACATTTCTTTCTTTTTTTTTTTTTTGAGTTGGAGTCTCACTCTGTTACCCAGACTGGAGTGCAGTGGCCAGTCCCAGCCACTGCAGCCTCGACCTGCTGGGCTTCGGTGGTCCTTCCGCCTCAGCCTTCCAAGTAGCTGGAACCATAGGTGCACGCTACCACGCCCGGCTAATTTTTTGATTTAGTGTAGAGATGAGGTCTCGCCAAGTTGCCCAGGTGGGTCTCGAACTCACGGACTCAGGCAATCCACTCACCTCAGACTCCCAAAGTGCGGGATTACAGGCTGAGCCACCAAGCCCAGCTGTATTTGCACATTTCAATGAAAAGTCAGAGATTTTTAACTATATTTTTAAAAAGCAAGACCCAACTATATCCTATCTACACAAAATGCATTTTTTAAAAGAGGGAAAATGTACCATAAATATGAATTATAAGAAAGTATGGGGGCTATATTAACATCAGAAAAAAGTAGGCCTTAGGATCTACTTAGGTCCTTAGGATATAGTAGCAGAGATGAAGAAAGACATTTCAAATTGATGAAAGGTTAACTTATCAAGTATAAAGAAGATCTAGCAGTCTTAAATGTCTAATAACACAAACAAAATTACCAGGGACAAAAGAGACATTACATAATTATAAAAGGGCCAATCCAGCAAGAAGTCATAGTATTCTTTTTTTTTTTTTTGAGTGGGAGTCTCACTCTGTCGCCCAGACTGGAGTGCAGTGGCCGCTCCCGGCCACCGCAGCCTTGACCTGCTGGGCTCCAGCAATCCTTTCCGCCTCAGCC
>NW_007253720.1:51826-55495 GCF_000164805.1 Carlito syrichta | reverse complement strand
TGGGCTCCGGCGATCCTTCAGCCTCAGCCTTCCGAGTAGCCGGAATTACAGGCACGTGCTACCACGCCCGGCTGATTTTTTGATTTATTGTAGAGATGAGGTCTTGCCAAGTTGCAGAGGTGGGTCTCAAACCCGCGGGCTCAGGCAATCCACTCACCTCAGCCTCCCAAAGGCACGGGATTACTGGCTGAGCCACCGAGCCCGGCTGACATAGTATTCTTAAATGTGTATGTACTAAACAACATGAAACAAAAACTTATAGAGCCCAAAGGTAAAATAGACAAATTTAGCATTAAAGTTGGAAACTTCAACTATTTGACAGTTATTATTTCTAATAGCAGTATATAGAGGAAGTCAACAATAATTGATAGAACTCTCAACGATTGACATAACTATTAACAAAGATATAGAAGTGGTTAACAACACCATTAACTAATAGGACCTAATTGACAATTATAAAACTTTCTACCTAACAACAGAATACATATTCTTTTTAAGCATCCATGGAACATTCTGATCATGTCCAGGGTCAGAAGACAAAACTCAACAAATTTAAAAGAATTGAAACATACAGAATGTGGTCTTTGACCATACTGAAATTCAACTAAAAATCAGTAACAGAAAGATAACAGGAAAATCTCCAAACACTTGGAAACAAAACTACACAGTCCTAAATAATTCATTGCTCAAAGAGGAAATCTCAAAGAAAATTTAAAAATACATTGAGTGGAATGAAAATAAAAATACAACATATCAGAATTTGTAGAATGTTACTAAAGGAATACTAAGAGGGAAATGTATAGCATTAAAGACAAGAGAAAATATCTCAATCAATAAACCAAAACCCCACCTCAAGATACTAGAAAAGAAAGAACAAAATAAACACAAAGCAAATAGAGCAAGGATATAAATATAAGAGCAAAAGCTAATAAAATTGGATTGCTAGATATATACCCAAGACAAATTAAAACAAATGTTCATAGCAACATTTTTCATAATAGCTAAAAACTGGAAACAACATAATGTCCATCACTGAAGAAACAGATAAACAATATGTGGAATATCCACATAATGGAACTATTCAGCAATAAAATGGAATGAAGTACTGATACATACTGCAACAGGAATGAAACTTAAAAATATGCCAGGTGAATTAGAAATAAAAAATTATAGAGACAGAAAGCAAATCAGTGATTGCTTGGAAATGGGAGTAAGAATTGACTAAAACAGGCACAAAGGAAATCTTTGAGGTGATGGAAATGTTCTAAGACTGAGTCATGGAAATGGTTGCACAACTGCACACATTTGCTAAAACTTGTCTAACTGTACCCTTCAACTGAGTAAAGTTAATATGTAAATTATACTCAATAAAGCCACTTTTAAAATTAATCGATTAAATTGAAACAAACAACAACAACAGAAAAACAGAGAAAATTAATGGCACAAAGTCCCTGGTTCATTAAAAACCAATTAAATTGGTAAATCAATAAGTTGATAAACTCTAGCAAGACTGATAAACCGCTATCTAGAATGAAATAGGGGATCACTACAAATCTCACAGACATTAAAAGGAAACTAGTAGAATATTATGAACAACTGTATGCACATAAACTCGGCAGTTTAGATGAAATGGACCAATTGCTCAAAAAACAAAAGCTACCACAACTCACCCAATATGCAATGAATAATCTAAATAGTACTACATAAGTAAAGAAATTGAATTTGGCTGGGCGCAGTGACTCACATCTGTAATCCCAACATTTTGGGAGGCCAAGGTGGGAGGATCGCTTGAGCCCAGGAGTTTGAGAACAGCCTGGACAACATAGCGAGATATTTTCTACAAAAAATAAAAAATAATCAACTGTATGTGGTGGCAAGAACCTGTAGTTCCAGTTACTCAGGAGGCTAAGGCAGGAGGATTACCTGAGCCTAGGTCCTGGGAGATCGAGGCTGCAGTGAGCTGTGGTCATGCCACTGCACTCTAGCCTGAGTCAGAGTGAGACTCTGACTCAAACATCAAAAAAGGATTTTTTTAAATTGAATTTATAGCTTAAAAATTCCCCCCAAGGAAATCTCTAGGCTCAGATGGTTTCACTGGAGAATTCTACTAATTTTTACAGAAGAATTAACACCTCTTCTTTGAGAAAATAGGATAGAAGAGAATATACTCTAATTCATTTTATAAAACCAGTATCACTCTGATATGAAACCCAGACAAAAAAGGAAAACTAAAATCCAATATCTCTCATGAATATAAATACAAAAGTTACTAACAAAATGTTAGTAAAGATAATTCAGCAGTATGTAAAAAGAATTAGACGCCATAACATGATCATATACATTAATACAGCAAAAGCTTGGGATAAAACTTAACACCCATTCATAATAAAAACTCTCAGAAATCTAGGAATGGAGATCTTTTTCAGCTTAATAAAGAGCATCCAGCTGGGCATTGTGGCTTGTGCCTGTAGTCCCAGCTACTCAGAAGGCTTGAGCCTAGGAATTTAAGGCCAGCCTGGACAACATCGTAAGGCCTGTCTCTACAAATACAAATGTACAATTAACATAGCACTTACTGGTGAAAGACTGATTTTTTACCCCTAAGAACAAGACAAGAATATCTGCTCTCACCATTCTTATTCAGCATAGTACTGGTAATTCTAGCCAATAAAATACGGCAAGAAAAAGAAAGAAAAGACATACATTGAAAGGAAGAAATAAACTCTCCATATTTGCAGATGATATGATTGTCTACACAGAAAAACCCAAGGAATTTACAGTAAAACTCCTAGACCTAAGTAACTTCAGCAAGTTCACAGGATACAATGAACATGTAGAAATTAAAACTGAAAACCCAATACCATTTATAACTGCTCAAAAAATGAAATATTTAAGTATAACACTAACAAAGTTTGCACAGAACTTGTAGAATAAAACTTATAAAATGTTGAGAAGAGAAATCAAAGAAGACTAAATAAATGGAGGTGGAGATGTATAATGTTCGTGGCTTAGAAAGTTCGACATAGTAAAGATGTCAATCCTCCCCATTTTGATTTCTAGGTTTAACATTATTCCTACTAAAATGTGAGCAAGTTTTTTTTTGTAGACATAGATAAGCTTATTCTAAAATTTACATATGATGTCACAGGCCCGAGAATAGCTAAAACAGTCTAAAAAATAGAAATAAAGTAGGAGAAATTACTCTAACCAAGTTTAAGACTTATAATATAGCTATAGTAACCAAGACAGTGTGGTATTGGCAGAGAGAGACACACATAGTTCAATGAAATATAATTGAGAATCCAGAAACAGACCCACATGAGTATGGCCAACTGATTTTTTTTTTAGCCCTAAAGATTTACTGACTCATATAACTGGAAATCCAGAAGTAAGTAGGTATCATGATTAGTTTGATTCAAGGGCATAATTATACAACCTAATTTATTTTCTTCTTTCTTTCTTACTTTTTTTTTAAGGTGGAGTCTCACTCTGTTGCCCAGGCTGGAGTGCAGTGGCATGCTTATGGCCAGCAGCCTTGCTGGGCTCCGGCAATCCTTCCACCTCAGCTTTCCAAGTAGCTGGAACTACAGGCATGTGCCCCCACGACTGGCTAATTTTTTTTTTGAGTTGGAGTCTCACTCTGTTACCCAGACTGGAGTGCAGTGGCTG
>NW_007253720.1:24147-51467 GCF_000164805.1 Carlito syrichta | reverse complement strand
TGAGGTCTTGCCAAGTTGCCCAGGCTGGTCTCGAACCAGTGGGCTCAGGCAATCCTCTCAACTCGGCCTCCCAAAGTGCTGGGATTATAGGCGTGAGCCATCTCACCCAGCCCTTCTTTCTTTTTGGCATCAGTGGTATTCAGCATGGTATAGCTTCATGCTAAAGCTGCCTCCTCTTATGGTCTCAACATGGCTGCCATCAACTCCTATAGACTCCCATTTCCTGAAGAATAAAATGGCATATTTCACAAATCCCCTGCATAATCCTCCCTTCATCTTTGTTTTGACAAGAAGCAAAAGTAATTCAATGGAGGAATGGCAGTCTTTTCACTTAATGGTCCTGAAGCCATTGGTCATCTACAGACAAAACATTGACTATTAACCTAAATCTCACACCTTTTACAAAAGTTAGCAAAAAACGGATTATAGATGCCAATGCAAGACTTGAAACTATAAAACTTTAAAAAGAAAACATAGGAGTAAAACCAGCCAGAGTAGGTGGCTTAGCCTATAATCCCAGCACTTTGGGAGGCTGGGGCAAGAGGATAGCCTGAGCCTGGGGGTTCAAGACCAGCTTGGGCAACCTGATGAGACCTCGTCTCTACAATAAATCACAAAAACTAGCCAGGTTTGGTGGCGTGAGTCTGTAGTTCCAGCTACTTGGAAGACTGAAGTGGAGGGATCACCTGAGCCCAGCAGATCGAGGCTGCGGTGGCCATGAGCGTGCCACTGCACTCCAGCCTGGGCGACAAAGAATGAGATGCCAACTCAAAAAAACAAAACAAAACAAAACAACCCCCCCCCCAATAAAACCTTTCAAGACTTGGGGCATGTGAACAATTCTTATCAAAAGCATGATCTATAAGATTAAAAAATTCATAAATTTGGCCTTATAAAAATGAAAAGTTTTTGTTCTGCAAAAGACCCTAAAAAGACAAGCTATAGGCGGGAAGAAAATATTTCCAAACCACATATCTGACTAAAGGCTAATAACTAGCCCTTTGCACTAGGATGTCCCCTCTGAGGGGACATCATAAATCTAGCAAACCTCTCTGATGACCCCTCTCTGGGGACATAAAGAAACTGCTGGTGATTATGCATGACAAACTTATGCAAGTGCAAATTTTTAAAAAATGTATGTTTCCTTGAAGTTTTCCATTCAAATTTCATGAAAAGGCAAACAAAGAGATAGAATATATACTGAGATATTATCATTCAAGAATTGGTTTTCAGGAATCATGAGTGCATTCTTTCACATCTTCTTTGAACAACAGACTGGACAATAA
Organism: Carlito syrichta; assembly: GCF_000164805.1. Taxonomy (NCBI): domain Eukaryota; kingdom Metazoa; phylum Chordata; class Mammalia; order Primates; family Tarsiidae; genus Carlito; species Carlito syrichta. Next base: position 50,181 of record NW_007253720.1, on the reverse strand, counting down.
ATTATACATTATTAATGTGGAAGGAAGGAAATGAGACTGCATTGTCTTCTCAAATAGAAAAACACCAGGTGGGAGATGTCAAACAAACTACTACTGCACAACATGTATCGGTGAGCCTGCAATGCATGTCAATAACTTTCACATGTTACCACATGTTAGAAAAATATGATATAAAATTATGATTTTTTGTCATAAGTTCCTCAATGAACAAAATTCCATCATAAGCCAAATATTATTACAATAAAATAATTGGTCCTAATACTATTTAATATGAACTGATTCATTTTTAACTATTTTGTAAAAAAGTGTGGTCAGGTTGTTGGTAGGTGATCTAGCAAAGGGCTAGAACATACAAAGAACTCTCAAAACCCAACAGTTACAATAATTAAAAAAAAATGGAAAATGAACAAGACATAAATAGGCACCTCACCAAAGAAGATATATAGATGGCAAGTAAACAATAAAAAGATATTCAATATCATTAGCTATTATAGATGTGCAAATTAAAACCACAATGAGGTATCACACATATATTAAAACAGCCAAAATGAAAAATAGTAACAATACCAAATGTTGATAAGAATATGGAGAAATTGGGTCTCACATACATTGCTCATAGGAATGCAAAATGGTACAGCCCTCTGGAAAGGAGTTTGGTAGCTTCTTGAAAAACTAAACATATAGTTATGATACAGCAATTGCTTTCCTGGGCATATAGGCCAGAGAAATGAAAAATTCTGTCATAAAAACGTGTATACAATGTTCATAGCAGCTTTATTTGCAATAGCTCAAAACTGGAAACAACTCAAATGTCCTTTCGGTGAGGCGAATGGCTAAATTAACTGTAGTATATCTATATGAGTAAGAGAAAGGAACATACTCTTGATATCTGCAGCAACTTCGATGAATCTCAAGGGCACTGTACTGAGTTAAAAAAAGGTCAATCTCAGGCCGGGCTTGGTGGCTCAGCCTGTAATCCCAGTGCTTTGGAAGGCTGAGGTGAGTGGGTTGCCTGAGCCCAAGGGTTCGAGACCCGCCTGGGCAACTTGGTGAGACCTCATCTCTACAATAAAAAAAAAATCGGCGGAGCGTGGTAGCGCACGCCTATAATTCCGGCTACTCGGAAGGCTGAGGCAGAAGGATCGCCGGAGCCCAGCAGGTCGAGGCTGCGGTGGCCGGGAGCGTGCCACTGCACTCCAGTCTGGGCAACAGAATGAGACTTCAACTCAAAAAAAAAAAATGTCAATCTCAAAATGTTACATATTGTATGATACCATTTAAATAACATTTCCAGGGCCAGGCATGTTGGCTCACGTCTATAATCCTGTCATTTTGGGAGGCTGAGACAGGAGGATAGATTGAGCCCAGGAGTTCAAGACCAGCCTGGGCAACATTGTGAGATCTCATCTCTACCAAAAAAAAAATCAACAAGTTAGCCAGGCGTAGTGGTACCTGCCTATAGGGGAGGCTGAGGAGGGATGATCACTTGGGCCCAGGAGCTTGAGACTGTGGTGAGCCGTGATCATGCCACTGCATGCCAGACTGGGCAACAGAGTGAAACACCAACTAAAAAATACATATATACATATTGTGTAGTGGCATGATCATGGCTACCACAGTCTCAACCTGACTATAGGCACAACCTTCCACCTGACTACAGGCACACGCCACAATGCTTGACTAATTTTTTTTTTTTTATTTATTGTAGAGACAAGGTCTTGCCAAGTTGCCCAGGCTGGTCTTGAACCCCTGGGCTCAGGCAATTCTCTTGCCTGAGTCTCTCAAAGTGCTGGGATTACAGGCATGAGCCACCGCTCCTGGTCAGTTCTGTATTTGATTGTGGTGGTGGTTATATAAATCTACACGTGATAAATTTGCATAGAACTATTGATATGCACATACACAAATAGGTACATGTAAAAGTGATTTAAATATGAATGAGATTTATAAATTGTCAATTTCCTGGTTTTGAGAATGTACTACAGTGAGGTAAGATGTCACTGTTGGGGGAAGCTAGATGATGGATACATGAATCTCTCTGTACTATTTTTTCAAATTCCTGGGGTCTATTATAATTTTTTTTTGAGTCGGAGTCTCACTCTGTCATCCAGGCTGGAGTACAGTGGCATGCTCATGGCCACCATAGTCTTGACCTGCTGGGCTCAGACGATCCTTCTGCCTCAGCCTTCCAAGTAGCTGGAACTACAGGTGTGTGCCACCACACCCAACTAATTTTATGATTTATTGTAGAGGCAAGGGCTCACCATGTTTCGCAGGCTGGTCTTGAAACCCTGAGCTCAGGCAATCCTCTCACCTCAGTCTCCCAAAGTGCTGGGATTATAGGTGTGAACCACCATGCCTGTCTATAGTTTTAAAACAAAAGGTTTTTAAAAAAATGTATATGGGCTGGGCTCAGTGGCTCAGCCTGTAATCCCAGCACTTTGGGAGGCCAAGGCAAATGGATTGCCTGAGCCCATGGGTTTGAGACCAGCCCAGGCAACTTGGCAAGATCTCGTCTCTACAATAAATCAAAAATTAGCCAGGTGTGGTAGTATGCACCTGTAGTTCTAGCTGCTTGAAAGGCTGAGGCAGAAGGATTGCCGGAGCCCAGCAGGTCAATGCTGAGGTGGTCATGACTTTGCCACTGCACTCCAGCCTGGGCAGCAGAGTGAAACTCCAACTCAAAAAAAAAAAGTATATGCACTGGCTGAACATGGTGACTCATGCCTGTAATCCCAGCACTTTAGGAGGCCAAGGCAGGAGGATTGCTTGAGCCCAGGAGTTTAAGACTTGCTTGGGCAATATTGTGAGACCTCATCTCTAAAAAAAGAAAAAGTATACGTACTTAATAATACAGCTGAGTGCAGGCATGGTGGCTCAAGCTTGTAATTCCAGTACTTTGGGAGGCCAAGGCAAGAGGATTGCCTGAGCCCAGGGGTTTGAGACCAGCCTCGGCAACATGGCAAGACCTTGTCTCTACAATAAATAAATAAATAAATAATAGCCAGGCATGGTAGCACGCCCCTGAAGTTCCAGCTACTTGAAAGGCTGAGGTAGAAGGATCGCCTGAGCCCAGCAGATCGAGGCTGTGGTGACCTGAGTGTGCCACTGCACTCCAGCCTGGGTGACAGAGTGAGACACTGACTCAAAACAAAACAAAACAAAACAAAAAAACACCCCAGCTGAAACAGAAACTGATAAAACTGAAAGAAGAAAGACTAATTTATATTTGTGCTTAGAGATCTCAACTCTTTTCTGGCAGTGATTGATTAAACAAGTAGAAAAAGAATCAGTAAAAACACTGAAGGCCTGAACAACACTATCAACTAACTTGATCTAGTTGACAATTATAAGATACAACAACCACTAATAACAGAATACACAGTTTTCAATTGTGTAAGGAACATAAGATAGATCATATTCTGTGCCATAAAACAATTTTTTACAAATTTAAAAGACTAGAAGCCACACAATGTATATTCTTGGATCACAATAAAGTGAGAGGAAGAATAAGAATAAAATAAAATACAATTAAATTAATTTTTAAAAAAAGAGGGGCTGGGCTCGGTGGTTTAGCCTGTAAACCCAGCACTTTGGGAGGCTAAGGCGGGTGGATTGCCTGAGCCTACGGGTTCGAGACCCACCTAGGCAACTTGGCGAGACCTTGTCTCTACAATACATCAAAAATTAGCCAGACGTGGTAGCACATGCCTGTAGTTCCAGCTACTTGGAAGGTTGAGGCGGAAGGATCGCCGGAGCCCAGCAGGTCGAGGCTGCGGTGGCCAGGAGCATGCTACTGCACTCCAGTCTGGGTGACAGAGTGAGACTCCAACTCAAAAAAAAAATAAAAATAAAAAATTTTTTAAGAAGAGGGAGGAAGGAGGGTGGGAGGCATGTGACCTGGTCTATAACCAAGGGAGTGAGGGCCGCCTGGAAGATCAAACTTCACCAGCATATGGCCTACTTATGTAGCAAATCTTCACTTATACCCCACAACTCTATAATAAATAAATAAACAAACTACTTTTTAAAAAGAAATCAATGAAAAAAATATATTTGGGTAATCCTTAAATATTTGATGATTAAGCAACATACTTTTAAATAACCCATGAGTCCGCTGGAAGTGGTGACTCACACTTGTAATCCCAATGCTTTGGGAAGCTGAGGTGGGAGGATCATTTGAGACCCAGGAGTTCAATACCAGCCTGTGCAACATAGTGAGATCCCATTTCCACAAAAAATTAAACAAAAAATTAGTCAGGCCTGGTGACTCATGCCTGTATTCCTTGCTACTTGGGAGACTGAGATTGAAGGATCACTTGAGCCAGGAACTGGAGACTGCAGTGAGCTATGATTGTGCCATTTGCACACTGGCCTGGGTGACAGAGCAAGACCCTGTTTCAAAAAAAAAAAATTAAAAAGTAATAAATAAAATAATTCATGGGTCAAAAAGTAATTGCAAGGCTTATTGGAAAATACTTTGAACTGAAGTATAATGAAAATAGAACATCCAAAAATAGTTGGATACTGCTAAAATTCAGAGCAAAACTTATTTATATGTTTATATTTTTAAAAAGAAATGTATAAAGTCAATGATCAAAAAATAAAAGCCGGGCTCGGTGGCTCAGCCTGTAATCCCGCGCCTTTGGGAGGCTGAGGTGAGTGGATTGCCTGAGCCCGTGGGTTTGAGACCCGCCTGGACAACTTGGCGAGACCTCATCTCTACAATAAATAAAAAAATTAGCTAGGCATGGTAGCGCGCGCCTGTAGTTCCACCTACTTGGAAGGCTGAGGTGGAAGGATCGCCAGAGCCCAGCAGGTTGTGGCTGCGGTGGCCGGGAGCGGGTGACAGAGTGAGACTTCAACTCAAAAAAAAACAAAATAAAATAAAATAAAAAAATAAAGTCAATGATCTGAGCTACAATCTTAAGAAGCTAAAAAAGGTAGAGTAAATTAAAGGTAGAGCAAAATAGATAAAAGGAAGAAAATAGTAAAAATAAGAGCAGGAATTAATGAAATAAAAACAGGCAAACAATAGAGAAAAATCAATAAAAACAAAAGCTGTTTCCTAATTTACCAAATAAATTATAAGAAAATTAAACTACATAGCCAGGCTCGGTGGCTCAGCCTGTAATCCTAGCACTTTAGGAAACCGAGATGAGTGGACTGCCTGAGCTTGCAGGTTAGAGACCAGACTGGGCAACTTGGTGAGACCTCATCTCTACAATAAAATAAAAAATAGCTGGGTGTGGTCGTGCACGTCTGTAGCTCTGGCTACTCAGAAGGCTGAGGTGGAAGGATCGCTGGAGCCCAGCAGGTCAACACTGGGGTGGCTGTGAGCATGCGTACCACGGCACTCCAGCCTGGGTGAAGGAGTGAGACTACAACTCAAAAAAAAAAAAAGAAAGAAAATTAAACTACAAACCAGTATCTTTCATAAAGACACAAACACAAATCCTTTACATAATATTAACATATCAGATCCAGCAACATGAAAAAGGCTAATACATGATGACAAAGTTGAGTATACCCCAAAACTGCCAGGTTGAGTAAACATTCAAAATCAATCTGTGTGATTTACCATATTAAAAATATAAAACAGAAAATCTATGTGATCATCGTAATAGATGCAGAAAAGTATTTGATAAAATTTAACAGTCATAGCCAGGCTCGGTGGCTCAGCCTGTAATCCCGCGCCTTTGGGAGGCTGAGGTGAGTGGATTGCCTGAGCCCGCGGGTTCGAGACCCGCCTGGGCAGCGAGACCTCATCTCTACAATAAATCAAAAAATCAGCCGGGTGTGGTAGAGCGCCTGTAATTCCGGCTACTCGGAAGGCTGAGGCGGAAGGATCGCTGGAGCCCAGCAGGGGAGGCTGTGGTGGCCGGGAGCGGTCACTGCACTCCAGTCTGGGTGACAGAGTGAGACTCCAACTTAAAAAAAAAAAAAAAAAAATTTAACATTCATTCATTTTAAAAAGTCTCAATAAACTAGAAATAGTAGAACTTTCTCAATCTGCTAACAGATAACAATGGGAGTTTAATAGTGGAAAACTAAATGCTTTTTCCTAAAATAGATTTAAAAGCAAGGCAAAGATGTCTACTCTCATCATTTCTATTTAGTTTTGGCCTGGAAGTCCTAGTCAGTGCAATAGGGCAAGTTAAAAAAAAGAAAAGAAAAGAAAAGGTATACAGATTGGAAAGGAAAAAATGAAAATGTTTTTATTTGTGGAAAACATGTTTGTATATATAAAATATCCTAAGGAATCTACAAAAAAGTCACTAGAACTAATAAGTCAATTTATTAAGAGCCCAGGATACAAGGTCAATACACAAAAATTAAGTGTATTTCTGTATACTAGCAATGATCAATTGGAAAATGAAAATTTTAAAAATAACACAGAATAATAGAACGCATTACATAATAAGCAATACACTTATCAAAATGTACATAAGATCTGTATACTGAAAACCACAAAACATCTCTAAAATAAATTTAAAAATACTTGAATAAGTGAAAAGATATACCACGTTCATTGATTGAAAAATTCAATCATGTTAACTTTTCCCAAATTAAAGCGATTGGATTCGATGCAACCCTAATTAATATCCAGAAGCATATTTTATTTTTAAAGAAAGTGACGGGAAAATATCAACATTTATATAATAAAGAATCTAGAATGGTAAAAAACAACTTTGAAAAAGAAAAACAAAATTGGAGAACTTACACCATCTAATTTCAAGACTTTGTTACAATACTATAGTAATCAAAATGATGTATGTGTGTGTATATATGTGTATATATAAATATGGTCATGTGTGTATACACACATATGTATATATGTACATGTGTGTATGTATGTATGCAATACATATGCTTATATATATATATATATATATATATATAGAGAGAGAGAGAGAGAGAGAGAGAGAGATAGTCCAGAAAAAGACCCATACATACATTAAATACATATATACATACATACATGGTCAAATAATTTTTGATGAAGTTGCCAAGGAAAGGGTAGTTTTCTCAGTAAAATTTTCCAAAAAGATAACGGATATCCCTTTGGAAAAGTATGAATCTTTGGACTTAGCTTATACCACTCACACACATTAACTCAAAATGGTTCATAGACCAAGTTATAAATAATAAAACTATAAAACTTCTAGAAGAAAATATAGGACAAAAATCATCCTAAGTTTTCAGTAGGCAAATAATTCTTAAATAGGACATAAGAAATTCAAATTATAAAATACAATAAATTGGGCTTTCCCAAAATTACAACTTCTGCTCTTCAAAAGACACTATGAAGAAAATGAAAAGGCAAGTCACAGGCTGGAATAAAATATCCATAAAATATAGTATGTGACAAGGAACTCACATTCAGAATATGTTTTTTAAAACTCTCATAGCTCAATTTTAAGAAGACAATTCAGTTAGAGAGCAGCAAAAGATTTGAGCAAACACCTCAAGAAGATATACAAATAAGGCCAGGTTTCGTGACTCAGCTTATAAACCCAGCACTTTGGGAGGCTGAGGTATGAATTGCCTGAGCTCTTAGGTTTGAGACCAGCCCGGGCAACTTGGCAAGACCTCATCTTTACAATAAATAATAATTAAAAAATTAGCCAAGTGTAGTAACATACACCTGTAGTTTTGGTTACTTGGAAGGCTGAGGCAGAAGGATTGCCTGAGCCCAGCAGGTCTACGCTAGGATGGCCGTGAACCTGTCACTGAACTCCAGCCTGGGTGACGGAGTGAGACTCCAACTTAAAAGGAGAAGGAGAAGGAGGAGGAGGAGGAGGACGCGGAGGAGAAGGAAAAGGAGGAAGATATCCAAATAGCCAATAAACATATGAAAAAATACTCAATATTGTTGGTCAACGGGGAAACACAGTTGAACCTCAATGAGCCAGTACTACATAACCACTAGAATGGCTAACGTTTAAAAATCTGACAACAGGCAGCATTGGTGAGGACATGAAGCAAGTGGAAGAAAATCTTTATACATTGCTGATGGGAATGTAAAATGATATTACCACTTTGAAAAATAGTTTTGCACCTTCCTATAAACATGTGCTTCCCATATTATATGACTAAGCAATTTTCCCCTTTATCCAAGAAAATAAAAATCCCATGCCCACAAAAATACTTTCACCTGATTGCTCATACCAGTTGAATTCCAAATAGTACCAAGCCAGGAACAACTCAAATGTTCATCAACTGTTGAATGAACAAACAAATTTTGATATATTCACACAATGTAATACTACTCAGCAATCAAAATGAAAAATCTGCTTATACGGGCAACAACATGGACAAATTTCAAAAACATTTTGAGCCAAAAAAGATGGACACAAAAGAGTACATGTTATAGGATAGGATTCCATTTAGGTGAAATTCTGGAAGACGCAAGACTAATTTTTTTTTTTTTTTTAAGTTGGAGTCTCACTCTGTCACCCAGACTGGAGTGCAGTGGCCACTCCCGGCCACCACAGCCTCGACCTGCTGGGCTCCAGCGATCCTTCCTCCTCAGCCTTCCAAGTAGTTGGAATTACAGGCATGCGCTACCAGGCCCGGCTGATTTTTTGATTTATTGTAGAGATGAGGTCTCGCCAAGTTGCCCAGGCGGATCTCGAACCCACGGGCTCAGGCAATCCACTCACCTCAGCCTCCCAAAGTGCAGGATTACAGGCTGAGCCACCGAGCCCGGCTACAAAACTAATTTATAGTGACAGGAAGCAGATCAGTTATTGCCTGAGGTGGCGATGTGAGGAATTGATTGTAAAGGGACATAAGGGAACTTTTGAAGGTTATAGAAATATTCTATATTTTGATTGTGGTGGTGGTGGTTGTTACACAGATGTAAACATCTGTCAAAATTCATTAAGATATAAAATTTTAAAAGGTAAATTTTATGATATATAAATTACACTTAAATAAAACTGATAAGTTTTAAAAAGCAAAGTGTGAAAGAGCATATACAGGCAGTTCTCACTTTGTGCAGTAGTGCAGGACCATAAAAATGGTCATGCACGTTGAAACTATGCAAAGTGATCTTAATTATCAATGGGAAAAATTGTGATTGTTATGTGACTTTTAAAAATTTTTGTCAAGACATTAAAAACTCTCTTACTGTTGGTTATAAATTTACAGGGATATAAAAAACTAGTAAAACTAATATTTATTTAATACAGTGTAATTTAATATATTAGAACCCTTGAGAATTAAAAGGGTTTTTTTTGGAAAAAAAAAAAAAAAATCAAGGAGTGTTTGGCTTCTTTTCATTCTATAACCTACAATATGAGCAAGCATCTTTTCTATGCCTTGGCAAATTGCCATATTCCTTAAATTTGGATCAACTTCCAGCATTTTATTTATCCTTTGAGCTTTTAGTGTTGTCAAACATCTGAGAGTTCCTTTAATGTGAAGTTTTTTCCTGGTATCACTTTCTCTGAGACAGCCTTTTCCTCATAACCACTTTTCCCACTCATGTCAATAAGCTCCTTTGGCTGCATGTCTAGAGACTCTTGAAGGCGGCAGTGTCAACATTCCCACGGCTAGATATTTCTTCTATAACTCCATTTATGTTCAATTCAAATTTCACTGGTGGCATTATTACTTTTGTCTTTGCTGGCAGATTCTCTATAAATTTTTGTAAAATAGTTTATCACTGGGAGACAAGGAGGAAACACAACTACATGTTCTGCTCTCCGTACATAATAAACTAATAACAGAAACACAATAACCGACCACTGACAGACTTTGAAAGAAGTCATGTGACTGATCACTGATCATTTTTGCTCATCTGTTATTTGCAAAGTGGTTTGTGGACTAAAGGGCTAGCTAGCAGTGAAGTTTGTACTTTATGCAATTACTCTGAGTTAATGTACTATGGTAACCGAAATTTGAATTATTTAGGAGACTTGGTGTTATTTAAATTGTGGAAGCAGATTCATTTATGTTAAAACTGTTCAATATAATACTGCCTATATAATATGTTACCTTTTGTGTAAGAAAGAAGGGGAAATAAACAATATACAAATATACGTGATTTTTTTTTTTTCCAAAAAGAAACACAGGGAGGATAAGCCAGAAACTAATGAAATTATCTACAGTGTGTAGTGAGAATGAGGCAGAAAGGACAGGGGAGAAGTGACAATTTTCTGAATCTACTTTTAAGGAAGTAGATTTTGACTTTAACTACGTTAATGCATTCCATATTCAAAAGAATACTTATCAACAAGGGTATGAAAAAACTCTAAAATTGTATATAGTGGAAGAGAATAAACTTTTAACTTTATTTTAATGAATCACATAGCTGTACTACAAGCACATTTTTCTTTTTTTTTTTCTCTGAGTCAGAATCTCACTCTGTCACCCAGGCTAGAGTGTAGCGGCATGTTCACGGCCACTGCGGCTTCAATCTGCTGGGCTCAGATGATCCTTCTGTCTCAGCCTTCCAAGTAGCTGGAACTACAAGTGTGTGCCACCACGCCGGGCTAATTTTTTGATTTGTTGTAGAGACGAGATCTCGCTATGTTGCCCAGGCTGGTCTCAAACCCCTGGGCTCAGGCAATCCTCTCGCCTCTTCCTCCCAAAGTGCTGGGATTACAGGTGTGAGACCCCGCACTTGGCTTACAAGCACATTTTCAACATAGTACTTTGACAATATACCTTTAGTTTAAAGACAATCAATTGCAAGCAAATCTTGAACTATATTGGTTTGTTTTTCTCATTGCTATGGTTATAGCAAGTATGAAACTACTTTCTGTGTACTTTAGGATTAAGCAAATATATTCATAATATCGAGAGCTAGGGTTCCTACAGCTGGAGAAGAAAAATACAAAGATAGAAGGGGCAGGGCTAGGAAGAACCTGAATTGGACGTACCAATATAAACTCATGATTTCAAGGGGAAGTATGTTTAAATACAGATACAGCTATGCTTTTGTGTTTGTGTTTTCTAGCTCTGTCTACTGTCTGTCTGAAGGCCTAAAAACAACGACAGTCCATTAACAATGACATACCTAGCACCCAGATCGTAGTTTCTAAATATTATTCTCTACTCAAGGCTTTTTGGTTAAATGGATCCTCTCAGAACTGGATGAGGAAAAGTATAAGATGAACCTATAATATCTTATGTCGGTAAGAGAGGGTTCAAGAAAATGATGGGGCAGGCAATAGAACACAGTAACCTACTCAAAGAGGTTCTTATTGGCAAAATTTGAAATAATTTGAGATCAAAATTCAAAATGGCAATAATGGAATATAACTTATTGAAAAAACACATGAGCCATACATGAATACATAAAAGAGAAAGGAAAGCTTTTCCTAATTGTATAATGCCAACTAATAAATATAGAAGAAATTATTACAAATGGGGTTAGGCAATAATCTCCCCTTGAGTAGGGACTAGACCAAGAGACTTTGTTTCTAACAAATTAAACATAGCAAAAGTGATGGCATATTGTTTTTTTGTTTTGTTTTTTTGAGTTGGAGTCTCACTCTGTCACCCAGACTGGAGTGCAGTGGCCGCTCCTAGCCACCGCAGCCTCGCCTGCTGGGCTCCGGCGATCCTTCCGCCTCAGCCTTCCGAGTAGCCGGAATTACAGGCATGCGCTACCACGCCCGGCTGACTTTTTGATTTATTGTAGAGATGAGGTCTCGCCAAGTTGCCCAGACAGGTCTCGAACCCGCGGGCTCAGGCAATCCACTCACCTCAGCCTCCCAAAGCGCAGGATTACAGGTTGAGCCACCGAGTCCGGCTGGTATATTGCTTTCAAATACAGGTTTACAAAAAGATTGTGGCTTTAAACATGTTTTACTATCAAGCTCTCCTTTACCAGCTCTAATGGAAGCTACAGCCGTATTTTAAGCTGCCCTTTAGAGAGGTTCACATAGCAAGGAACTGAGTTAGACCTTCAGTTAACAGCCAGCAAGAAACTGGAACCCTCAATTCAACAACCCACAAGGAACTGGATTTTGCCAATAACTGTATGAGAGACTTTAGCAGTGGATCCTTCCTCTGCCAACCTTTCTGATAAGACACCAGCCCCAGCTAACATCTTAATTGCAGTCTTGTGAGAGACTCTGAGGCAGAGGCATCCAGCAAAGCCATATTCAGGTTCCTGATTCACAGAATTCATTAGATAATAGATGTTTGTTTTAAGCCATTAAGTTTTGGGATAATTTGTTACATAGCAATGGACAATTAATATATTAACAAAAAATGCCTATTTTTAATTTTAAATATAATCATGAGGAAACAAAATGAAGATAAATTAACACAAATACAAAATAAATGGTATACAGCCTTTAAAATGTCAGTTTCATATAAACAAAACAAGACTGAGGAACTTTTTTTTTTTTGAGACAGGGCCTCTTGTGCTGTCACCTAGGCTGGAGTGCAGTGGCATGATTATTGCTCACAGTAACCTTGAGTTCTTGGGTTCAAGTGATCCTCCTGGCTTAGCCCCCTAAGAAGTTGGGACAACAATCACTCACCACCATGCCCAGCTACTTTTTAAAAAACATGTTTTTTGCTATATTGCTCATGCTGGTCTCAAACATCTAACCTCAAGAGATCCTCCCACCCCAATTTCCCGAAGTGCCAGGATTATAGGCGTGAGCCACCACACTCAGCCCATATTCATCTTCCTGGATGCTAGGAGTTAGAGAACAGCCTGGACAATTTAGTCAGACACCCACCTCTGCAAAAAAGAAAAAATTAGCCAGGCATGGTGGTGTGTGCCTGTAATCCCAGCTACTTGGGAGACTAAGGATTGCTTGAGCCCAGAACTTTGAGCCTGCAGTGAGCCATGATCTCAACACTGCACCCCAGTCTGGGTGACAGAGTGAGACCCCAATCCTAATAAAACATTTTTTGAATATGGTTTAGAAATTAAATAGTCATATTGTATCAATGTTAAATTTCCTTATTTCTATTATGAAAATTCAATTATATAAAATAATATCCCATGTTAGGAAATACACAATAAAGTATAAAGAAACATGATGTCCACAACTTACTGTCAAATTGTTCATAAAAATAATAATGCATTTCACATGAAATACATATACATACACACATCTGTGCATACATGTGTGTATACATATATTTATACACACAGAGAGAGGAAGAAAGAATGATAAAGGAAATTTAGCAAGATACAAAAATTATGCATCTAGGTAAAAGGGTATATAGCTGGCTTTTTTTCTTTTTAAAATAATTCTTGAAACCTTTTGGTAAATTTGAAATCATTTCAAAAAAAAAAGTTAAAAATAAAACTTCTTGTGAAGATACCTATAAAAATTACAAGCCTATTTAATCTTCGACCCAGCAATTTCAACTCCATTCCCACAGATTCATTCCACAGATATACTGCATATGTTACAAAGTGACATAGGTGTAAGTCTATTGAATACAGCTCCAGGACTGGAAGCAACCCAGTGTCCATTTATAAGAAACTGATTAACAGCTCAATGGAATACCAAACTGCTGTTAAACAAAGAAGTTTTCTATGTATTACTATTGAAAGATATTTAAAGCATCATTGTGAATGGAAGCAAGATATAGAGCAGTGTTATAGTACGTTGTCTTTTTTTGTAAGAAAAATAGAGAAATAGGCTGGGCTCGGTGGCTCAGCCTGTAATCCCAGCACTTTGGGAGGCTGAGGTGAGTGCATTGCCTGAGCCCACAGGTTCGAGACCCACCTGGGCAACTTGGCAAGACCTTGTCTCTACAATAAATCAAAAATTAGCTGGGCATGGTAGTGCATGCCTGTAGTTCTGGCTACTTGGAAGGTTGAGGTGTAAGTATCACCAGAGCCTATCAGATTGAGGCTGCGGTGGCTGGGAGTGTGCCACTGCACTCCAGTCTGGGCGACAGAGTGAGACTCACTCAAATAAATATATAGAGAAATAAAAATATATATTCATATTTGCATAAAGAAATACTGAGGCTGGGCTCGGTGGCTCAGCCTGTAATCCCACGCTTTGGGAGGCCGAGGTGAGTGGATTGCCTGAGCCCACGGGTTTGAGACCCGCCTGGGCAACTTGGTGAAACCTCATCTCTACAATAAATCAAAAAATTAGCCGGGCATGGTAGTGCGCGCCTGTACTTCCAGCTACTTGGAAGGCTGAGGCGGAAGGATCGCCGGAGCCCAGCAGGGCGAGTCTGCAGTGGCTGGGAGCATGCCACTGCACTCTAGTCTGAGCGACAGAGTGAGACTCCAACTCAAAAAAAAAGAAAAAAAGAAATACTGAAAGGATTCTTTATAAACTACTAAAATGTTTGCCTATAAGGGACAGAAGAAAGAAAGGATGGACTAGGAGTAGGATAGGGATGGGAGTGAGAGTTCTTCTTAATTAACCTCGATTATATTGTTTTGATTTTTGAACCACATAAATCTGTTTCCTGTTCAAAAATAAAATAAAGAAAATTACTAAGATTGAAGTAGATGGCAGACCTATAAGGACTCAAAGGAAGAGTTCCTTGAGATAATATTAAGTGGAAAAAGCATGCAACAGAACAGTATATTTACTGTAAAATGATTCTCCATTGTGGGGGGGAAAACACATAAACACAAACACATACATAGAAATGCTTGCAAGCATACATCACCGGATATTAACAATAGCGATCTATTGGGGTTGAGTCTGAGGCATGGTGTGTGAGAGGGTAAGAATATGGTTAATTTTAATTTTATTTCATTTTGAGACAGGTTCTCACTGACATCCAGGCTAGAGTGCAGTGGCACAATCATGGCTCACTGAAGCCTTGAACTCTTGGGCTCAAGCAATCCTCTCACCTCAGCCTCCTGAGTAGCTGCGACTACAGGCATATGCCACCATGTCTGACTTGTTTTATCTTCTTAATTTTTTAAATTGAAGTATAATTTATATACAGTCCTTTAAGAATCTTAAGTTCAATGAGTTTTGGAAAATGTACATATCCATATAACCCACCCCTCTAACAAGATACGGAACATTTCTATCTTTCTGGGGGGAAAGTTCTACCACCATTAATAATGTTGGTTTCAACTTTAAAATGCTGAGGACTATATAGAATGTTCAAGGTATGTGTGGGCATAGAATCATTCAAGTGTAGTCATAATATTAAAATCCACAAATTTTATTAAAATGGCTATGCATCTTTTACTCTAAATACTTCTAGAATGTTTTACAGATGGTAAAGATAAATTGAGATTAAGCTTTTTCCATGGAAGACACACAACCATGTGAAAAAATTAAACAACAAAAGATTAAAACAGTTTGATAAGTTATAATCCAAAAAGATTTCCAGATGCAGAAAAGAAGGTCCTGGACACCAGGACTAGAATGGAGTGAGTATAAATTAGCCAGTGAAGTTCCCTGGGTGCTGAGAGTTTCTCATAGTGAAAAAGAGATTTAAAAAACAGATGAATAAAACACTTAGGTAGCTCAGTCATGAACCCCAAAACATTCCAGTGTGGCGCTATCAGGAAGCTTATTATGCTCAGCCTTATAAGGATATACCCATCTGAATAGATCGTCACAATGGAAAGAATCAGAGCAAAAGAATAATGACCATATGTCTAATTATACACTTAGTATATGCACTTGGTTGTTTTTTAGATTCTCAAACTCAACATGCCTACAACTCAACTCTTTATTTCTCTTAATCTATCCTTTTCTAGTCTTCCACATCTCACTAAATGGTACATTTGTCCACCCAGATCCTTAGTTTTGAAACCCAGATATCACTCTTAATTCATGCACGCACTACATCTGTTGTATTTATTCAGTCAACAATATTTATTGAGAATCTTCCACTTGTCAGGCAACAATCTTGTCAGACAATGAGGAATATAATATACAAAATAGTCCGTGCTCTCATGAAATTTATATTCTATCTATTCCATTATTAAGTCTTGTTAAATCTATTTCCTAAATATATCTACAAACCACCCACTTATTTCAATATCCACTGCTTCCCCTTTAATCCCAACCAGCACCATTTCTTACCAGGCATATTGCCACAGTCTCCCATCTGGCCTTCTTATTTCCATTTATAACCTTCATAAATCAATTTCCCATACAGCAGCCAGAGTAATCTTAATAATTCAAATCATGTCTTGACACTGCCTTGCTAAAACCTTTTACTAACTTCTAAGTACAAGGGTATTTAGAATAAAATCCAGAATTTTTAACATGGTTGACAAGGTTCTGCCTGCCTTATTAGTGTCATCTATTTATTTTCCAGTATTATCTATTTATTTTCCCTAGCTCAGGTTAAATTTTTTTATTCTTTAAGACCTTTACACATGTTATTTCCTCTGCCTGACAATTTCTTTTCTACTCTTCTAGTTATCTAGATAACCTCTATTTATTTTTCAAATCACACTCTAAATGCCACCTCCTGAAAGAAGCCTTCCCTAAACTTCAGACTAGGCCAGGACTTCCAATAATAAGCTCTCTCAGAGTGCTCTTGTTTTTCTCCTTGGTGATATTTATCAGACCTCCAAAGACCATGCATTAGAATGGGGCCTATGAAGGAAGGAATCATATCTTCCTTGTTCATTGCTGCATTTTTGGCACTGAGGATGGTGCCTTGCATATAGTATACAGTTAATAAGTATTTGTTAATAAGTGAATTTGTTAATAAGTGAATGAATGAGCCACCCACTACTAGGCCTGAGCAGAAACCAATTTTATGATTTTTGAGTGGGTTCTCCCAATCTATACACTGCAGAAAAGGGAAGCTTGGGCTTATTAAGAGGTGGTTCGGATTTATATGCTATCACTTTATACTCTCATGCCATATAGTGTGAGAATAGAGCACCCTGCACCTCTTCTTTTTCAAAAGTATATAGAATATACAAAAAAAAATAGTTTTTCTGTAAACTAGGAATGAGCAATCAGAAAATAAAATAAAAACCAAAACTATTTACAATAACATTCAAAAATATCTAACACATAGGGATAATTTAGTGAAAGACATATAAGACCTCTAAAGTGAAAACTATAAAATGCAGCTGAGATAAATTAGACTTAATTAAATGGAAATATATACCATGTTCATGGACCGGAAGTCTCAATATCATTAGGATGAACGCCCCCCCTCCTGGCCTTCCTGATAGTACTATAGATGCAATGCAATCCCATTCAGAACTCATGTAGGCTTTGTCTCCTCAAAAACTGACAAGATTATTTCCACTTATTTGGAAAGACAAAGGACCCAAGAATAGTCAAAACAATATTGTAAAGGAAGAAAAAAGTTGGAAGATTTATATACCGACTTCAAGACTTAGTGCAAAGCTACAATAATCAAGACAATTTTCTATTAGCAAAGGAATAGATAAATGGAACATGATAGATAATTTAGAAATAGAACTACATATATCAGTGAAATGACTTTCAACAAGGGCATCAAAGCAATTCAATACAAAGAGGAAAATATTTTCAATAAGTGAAGCTGAAAAACATGAGAGAAAAAGAACCTTGACCCCTATGTCACTAAATTGCTACCTCATGCGAAAATCTATTTTAAATAAGGTAAGTAGAAAGGAGGAGTCAACAGGAGTCAAATAATTGCACTTTGCTCACCAGAAATAGTCACTGTCTCCCTCAATATACTGCTATAGTAAGGTATTACACAAGATGAATCCAGTACACACAAGTGATACATATTTGTAGAGATGCTTGCCTTTTCTTGGGTTCCAAGCTTTAGAAGACACTTCACGTAAGCATCAGAATACAGAGTGAAGAAGCCAAATTATCTGACTTGCTAAATTCCTTTTAGAAACCAAAATCCAGGAAGCATTTATAATAAATTAACATTGTTTAGATGAACCACAGAATCTATGCCAATGAGAAAACCTACTGTGAATAACCAGACACATTTTAATGCATCTTCCTGCTAATGTTCTTTTTCTCTTGACTTACAAATAATTCTTTCACTTTTTTCAGAGTTTTCATTTTATCTAATTTTGCTTTCCAAAGGTAATTGTTTCCTTTTCCTTTTTTTGGTTATATTTTAGATTGCAAGTTTCCAACATGAAAATGTTATTCTATAATTTTTGAAGTGTTTGTACACTGTCGGTTCAGTGAGAGGCTATGCTATTATCTGGAAGCATTTGTACAATCACCTTATTACAAGAATAGTCCATAGCTAGCATTCTGTGCTAGCTTAAATTCATTTAAAGCATTTATAATGAACATTTGTATACCTACCCCTGAATTGTACCACACATCTTCAAAGGTAAAAATAAAAAATAAATAAAGCATTTGAATTGGCCTAATTTCCCAAGCTTTAAATAGGTCATAGGGAGAGAAACTCTTTGTACCAATCTGTGGCAGTCACTCCCCATCACTTGCATTACCACCTGAGCTCCATCTTCTGTCAGGTCATTGGTGGCATTAGATTCTCATAGGAGTGCAACAGAGGACTGACTGTCACTGAGGCACCCATCCTAGAAAAGGGCCAGTCTCTGGGGCACCCATCAAAGAGGAGTGCTGGTCACTGGGGCACCCATCACAGAAGAGGACCAGTCACTGGTGCACCCATTTTTGAGGAAGCCCAGGCACACAAGGGATCTAGGTTGCATGCTCCTTATGAGAATGTATTGCCTGGTGATCTGAGGTGAATCTGAGGCAGTGATGCTAGCACTGGGGAGCAGCTGCAGATACAGATTAACATTAGCATTGAGGTTTGACTGCACAGAGACCATAATAATTCAATTGCTTATAGACTCATATCAAAACCATATCAGTGAGTGATATATTTTAATTGTACAGCTGCATCTGGTGGCAGGCCTTAAGTCAGAATCCAACATTATTTTAGTCTGCATATGGCCCGACCATTATTTTATTTACTGCTTTCATTTGTGTTTTTTTTTAATGGCAAATTGTATAATTATTCATTATTTATTTTTCTCTCTTTTTTTTTTTGAGTTGGAGTCTCACTCTGTCGCCCAGACTGGAGTGCAGTGGCATGCTCCCGGCCACTGCAGCCTTGACCTGCTGGGCTCTGGCGATCCTTCCGCCTCAGCCTTCCAAGTAGCTAGAACTACAGGTACACGCTACCACACCCAGCTAATTTTTTAAAATTTATTGTAGAGATGAGATCTCGCCAAGTTGCCCAGGCGGGTCTCGAACCTGCGGGCTCAGGCAATTCACTCACCTCAACCTCCCAAAGCACGGGATTACAGGCTGAGCCACCGATCCCGGCTTCATTATTTATTTCAGTGTCATAATAACAGAAATAAAGTGCACAATAAATGTTATGCGCTTGAATCATCTCGAAACCATCCCCCACCTCTGGTCTGTGGAAAAAATGTCTTCCATGAAACCAGTCCCTGACGCCAAAAAGGTTGGGACTGCTGCTATAGAGAATGATGAAATGGACATGGGTGAAGGAACAAAACACAGTCTGACTTCTGGTGGTGCGCATAATCTAGTTTGAAGAGCAAGGTTCAGCATGAGAAGGAGACTAGAACACTCAAGTCACAAGAAGCTCTTCAATGGAACAACAGTTTTAAGAATTTAGGTCTAGCAATTTCCTTTAGTCTTATTCATTTATGGAAATGTTAATGCCCAGACAGGATGCCTTTTTGTGGTGGGAGATGTTTTCTCAAATAGAGAGAAAATTAAAAATATTAAATGAGAAGGTGTAAACAGTGATTCTGAGTTGGGAATTTGTATCTTTTTTAGTACGATGACCAAGATTTGTCCTCTGCCTTTTTTTGGTTCAACACAGTTTGAATGTCAAAGTAAATTTAAAAATATAATCAAATAACTATAAATGTTAAAATATATAATCAAAACATGTTACCCACCTAAATGGTCTGGCCCATCTTGATACTCTTGTCATGCCTGACCACTGTCCCTCAAGTTCACTGTGCCAAATAGATCTCATCTTAAGGCCTTTGGTTTTTGCCACTAGAAATGCTCTTTCCTCAGATCTCTGAAAGTATTTAATGCTAGAAGAAAACTTGCTTGTGAATGGCCTTAAGTTTCATCAAGAAGTTCTCACCCGGAAGGGTGGATTCTGGCTCAAGCAATCAGAACCATTAGAATCATCCCTTTCCAGAGGGACTTCCCGCAATGAGGTTGCTATGGAGTCCTGAGAAGTAGAGCTTCCAAAAAGGGAGTTCACTCAGCCGGATTAGGAGGAGCAGTACACATCTGGGAGGAATACCGCATCGCAGAGTCACAGTAGTGCAGGAATCTGAGGCCTAGGGTGGGGTAGAGCTCTCTGGGGAAAGAATCCAAGACAGAACCATTTTGGGGTCCTTGGCACTTCAAAACCAGCACAAATAATGCAACCGGGAAGAATATAAAGGAAACTGAAGCTAAGGCTATCACCAGATAGAAATTAATCTTGGATTCAGTGTGTAACTTTGCAGAGTGGTCGCTGAGATCTGGCAGTACCTCTTGCAGGTTGTCTGCGAAGACCAGGTGCAGCGCAGCGTTGGCCGAAAGGGGCGGCTGTTCTCCGTCACGCACCGCGACCAGCAGGCGCTGTCGAGCCGCGTCCCTGTCGCCCAAAGCGCGCGCGGGGCGCCCCTCGCCCGTGCGCAGCCCCAGGCTGAAGAGCCCGGGCTCGCTGGCCTGCAGCACGTGGTAGGACAGCCAGGCGTTGTGTCCCGCGTCGGCGTCCACCGCCACCACCTTGGTGACCAGGTAGCCGGGCTCCGCGGCGCGCGGCACCGTGTCGAAGAGCGCGGAGCCGTCGGGCCCCAGCGCGGGGTACAGCACGCGCGGCGCGTTGTCGTTGCGGTCGCCCACCAGCACGCGCAGGCTCACGTGGGCGCCCAGCGCGGGCGAGCCCTGGTCGCTGGCCTGCAGCGTCAGCTCGAAGGCGCGCAGCTGCTCGTGGTCGAAGGCGCGCTGCGCGAACACCACGCCGCTCTGCGCGCTCACCGACACGCAGGACGGCAGCGCTCGCGGCTGCAGGTCACTGGCCACGATCGAATAGGAGACACGGCCATTAGGCCCAGAGTCGGGATCCGAGGGGCTGACTTGAGCGATAGAGACGCCAGGAGGGTTGTTCTCTGCTACGAGGACCACTTAGGAGGCCTGGTGGAAACCTGAGAGTTGTCGTCGATAAGCCGATGTGCAGGGTGACGCTTGACTTGGGGGAGAGAGGCAGCTTGCCCGTCAGTGGCTGTGATGGTGCCGTTGTACTCTTGATCTGCTCTCAGTCCAAGACCCCGTCTGTTACAATCGTTTACTAATTATTGGAGGAAGACTGGATTCTAAATGGTGCATTTTCTTGTATCAGACATGTGACTGTCTCATTTTCTACCGAATCTCAATCTTGTGATTTAAACAGAGCGTTACTGTCCTAAGTTCCGAATATTCCAAAATCATTGTGAAACTAGAAGTAAAAATCACATCCGGGATTTTTTTTTCATTATCTAGAATTTTAATTTCATCTGTACACTGGGCAACCAGTCCCCCTCTGTCCCTTGCTTCTAAAACCACTGGAAATTTTCAATCTCTTCAAAGTCCAATGTACTCAAAGTTTTCATTTCTCCACTATTGTGATCAAGGCCAAACTGGGTATGAAAACTGTGGGTTGTAAAGTCAAGGATGATCTCTGCCTTGACGCCTTCATCCAGGTTGGTGGCCTCACCCAGGCTCAGAGGAGCCCAGGGCATGTCTTCCTGAAAGCTGACCCTGTACACATGCAGGCTGAACACTGGGGGGTTGCTGTTGGCATTGACCACCTGGACCTGGATCCGACTGGTGTCATTTTGTGGCAGGTCCCTACCATCTAAGGCTGTTGGCACTAGGCGATGCCAGCTCAGCTTTTCCTGGTCTAGTGGCTTCTCCAACACAAGTTCAACATACTTATTTCCACTATTGCTCTCTTTTACATCACAGACATGGGGTTTCTGCTCAGGTGATAATTATGTAAGGAATTGCTCCCAACATCAGGATCTTCTGGGGGCTCTATTGCAAATCTTGCTCTGGACTGAATCAGCTCAGAGGTGTTTAACTTAATAACACTCCTGCTGAGCTGTGGGGCATTATCATTCACATTCTGAATCTGTACACTAATGTGAAAAGCATTTAACGGATTTTCAACTATTGTTTCTAAACATATGATATACACTATATTTTGGGGGTATATCTGCTCCTGATCAGTTCTGTCACTCACAAGTAAGCCTCTACTTTCTTCACTCAGTGACATATTCTTTTCCAGCATTAACATGCAGCCTACGAGTGGATAAGCCCTGGACACTGAGCCCCAGATCCTTGGTAAGGTTTTGTACCACTGAACTCTTGGCCAGCTCCTCAGGGATGAAATAATAGATCTGCTTAGAAAATGCAGGACAGAAACAACAGAAAGGGAAGCAGTACTCGCTATGGCCCCACCCATCAGTCAAGCCCTGCTTCCCATCCCTTCCACAGTGGGGCTGCTGCTGCTCCAGTCAGACAAGGCCCCTTTCAAACTATCATTGGGTTATAGAGTCTCCAGGCAAGAAGGAGCAGAGTTCACTGCCGGCAAATCCTTATGTTCCTGCTTGAGATTTGTAGAACTAAGAGTTGCAATAAGAATGTTGTGGGTATGCTCTTGGACTGCATTCCATTGGATTAGAAAATCCACCGATCTAGAATGTTCAGGTATCAGCTCCTTGATGTTTCCGCATTGGCAACATCAACCCTCTAAGTCCTTACTGTAGAACTGCAGGCTGAAGAAATCAGAGCGTGGTGTTCTGGAGAGTTAGTTGAGAGCAAAGATAAAGATATTTCTAACCAGAATCTGCAAAGCCTAGAACAGCCTTTCTCCTGCAATTAAATATTCCTGGGAATTTGACAAAATCAGTGACTTCAGGATGTGAAGTCAAAGCCATGCCTTTTTATTTCTTCTTGATATTTAAGTATTTGTAGGCAAAGAGACTTTCTCATTATCCACCCCATCCACCAAGCTTTGCCTTTTCTGTGTAACACAGTTCAGGATGAACTGTTGGTGAATCTTCAGCTGAAAATATATAGGAGCTTCTAAGAGGTTTCACAATATGAAAATCTTATGGATTGAGGCATCTATTTTCAAAGGTTGACAAATGTCCAAGTCCTTAGCTTTGTAAGGTAGGTCAGACAGTTGGCTCTTAATAGGGGTTAATGTAGAGGGAAAGTAGATGTAACATTATTGGTTTCACACTATGATTCTTTTTCCCTGAGAGACCACTTTCATAGTCATTGAACTCAAGCATTTTACTGAGTACTTAGAAGGTGTGCAAACCATGGGAAAAATACTTCAGGGAGTTAATGGTGAACTAAGAAGTTATACCTACCTTCAGTGATAGTACACATAGTAGATCTGTGTATGACTTGTCTAAGAGAAATTATGGTGGTACCAACTTCTTTTACATACAGATCAATTATTTTGTTTGATTCTATGATCTGTGTGATGACTTTTTTTTTTTTTTTTTTACATTTCCCCGGAACCAGAACCCTTCCCATATGGTATCCAGGAGCCTCAGCCTCTATAAAATATTTTTTCCTAATTAATTTTGCCATAAGCTGTCTTTTGCCATCAGTATTTTAAGAATGCATCCTAGCCGGGTTCAGCCTGTAATCCTACACTCTGGGAGGCTGAGCTGAGTGAATTGCCTGAGCCCGCAGGTTGGAGACCCGCCTGGGCAACTTGGCAAGATCTCATCTCTACAATAAAAAATAAAAAATAAAAATTAACCGGGCATGGTAGCGCGTGCCTGTAGTTCCAGCTACTTGGAAGGCAGAGGTGGAAGGATTGCTGGAGCCCAGCAGGTCGAGGCTGCAGTGGCCGGGAGCATGCTACTGCACTCCAGTCTGGGCGACAGAGTGAGACTCCAACTCAAAAAAAAAAAAAAAAAAAATGCATCCTAAATCGTATGTTATCAGTAACTTTACATTAAATATGGTTTCCCAAAAGTGACTCAAAGTGTAACATTAGACAGTAAATCTGTCTTTTTCCTGAGATTTAGCCTCATCAGTTTAATCAAGATACCTTCAAAACTTTGTGTTTACTGGGCACGGTGGCTCAAGCCTGTAATCCCAGCACTTGAGGCCATGGTGAAAGGATTGCCTGAGCTCAGGGGTTCGAGACTAGCCTGAGCAATGATAAATCAAAAATTTAGCTGGGCATGGTAGTAGTCCCAGCTACTTGGGAAACTGAGGGAGAAGGAATGCCTGAGCCTAGCAGGTCGAGGCTGTGGTGGCCATGAGAGTGCCACTGCACTCCAGCCTGGGTGACAGACTGAAACTGACTCAAAAACAATAGCAACAACTTTGTGTTTGCTTTTCTTGAACTGGATATCTTGTATGAGCACAAAGCAGATTTTCCACCAGAACTATTCAATTCATGATCCCAGCTATACTGTTACATATCACAGAGAAAATTGTGATATTGTCCACTCATTTATCATTAGCCTTCTAAGACATTGTAAAATGATGTATGAGTTGTATAGTCTTAGCAATGTTCCTAGTCTATTATCCAATTTAAGTGTAAAACAGGAGTGCTACAATTTTTAGTTATACCTAAACACTTTGACTTACCTGTCATGACACAAAAGAAGACAAGCAAAGTCATTGACATAATTTTATGACTGGAACCAGAATAAATGTAAACACATCCAAATCTATTGCCCAGTTACTCTCAGAAAACAATAAACAAGTATTTGAATTATCAATCCCAAACTATCAACAACTATTCTAAAACCCCTAAAGCTAAGCCATTAACTTCAATTCTCATGTCACCCATACCAAATAACTCCAACCTTCAGGTTTTGGTGATCAGTAATTCCTGTTATATTACCCAAGATCCCATTGAAGTTAACTGCTTCTTTAAAATAAGTTTCATAGGACACTTGTTTAGATTACACTATGGTTCGGACAAAGCAAAACTAACACTCACAACATTGTCTCATACAAAACAATCTTTCCTCCATCTTTTATATCTTAAAACTGTGGCTTCTCAATCAAGAATGTGCCTAGGAACTTAAGATTTTAAAATTAGCTTTCATAAAAATTTTAGAACAATTTTGTTTTTACCCACTAATCAGCCCATTGTACCCCATGAAGAAACTCAAAAATCATTATAGCTTTTCCCAACAGAATGTTCAGTGCACCAGCATTGAAAATATAAATTCTTTTTTGTCACCTATCAAAACATAGCTACTGTTAATTATGTTATGAACCAGATGATTTATATGCTATCCCTAGTCATCACTACAACCTTTCAAATTAGATATTATTCCTATTTTGCTGAAGCTCAAAGAGGTTAAATAATTTGTCATGGGTGACACAATCAAAAAGTTACCTAATTGCAAAGCTACTGTCTTTCTATGATATATCTGAAAACTCAAAAAACTGGTATTAGGTAATCCTCAGAGCACATTTATTTGTTTAGTCATTTAACAACTATTTAATGACACCTATTCAGCTCAAACTGGAAGCATAGTTGAGATTACTGATATTTGAGACACAATCTAAGGGTCATGACTATTTCTGCCCTAACTCTCAATAATTTGTCTCTAAATCAAGTTAGGTGAACAGAGGTCAGCATAATTAGACCATGTTAGCTTGGCTTTCCAAATAATTTCTGCTTTCCTATTATGTCTTTCATTTTTAATGGACTACCATGTAAGAACTGACCATGTGATAAACATTTTGATAGTTTCTACAAGACAATGGAGGGAAGGGGAGGGTTCGTTGCTATCTGTTTCTTTCGCTATTACCTACAGAACACTCTACTAATTAAACTATCTGAAACACTGTCAATACAAATTTTGTATTTTTAAGTAAACTCAAATATTTCCCTTTAAAAGAAAAACCACACAAGTAGAACCACACTATACTTTTTTTTTTTTTGTCTTGCTTGTTGAGAAGCATGAAATGACATCTGAATCTCAAAAGCAGCACGTGCCTCCTGTTAGAGGCATCAGTATCTTTCTTTCTCTAAGTGGTTTCCAATCTCTTTTACAAGTCTGGGTTGTTTTTCTTTTTGAGTTGGAGTCTCCCTCTGTTGCCCAGACTGGAGTGCAGTGGCCGGGAACGGCCA